>NW_021628939.1:415119-517619 GCF_002157705.1 Plasmodium gonderi
ATAATATGGAGAAGGCAGGATAAAAAAAAAAAAAAAAAAAAACAAAGTATTTATAACAAAAAATTAAAAATAAAATGTAAGATGGTTCGTATTAACACAGTGAGGGTGGAAAAAAAAAAAAAAAAAAAAAAAAAAAAAAAAAAAAAAAAAAAAAAGTAAAAAAAGGGGAAGGGGAAAAAAAAAAAAAAAAAAAAAAAAAAAAAAAAAAGGCAATAATAACAGCATAACAATTGTAAACATAAAATACTTAATTTTTTATATTTTCCACTTTCACACGTGTGAAGTCCTTGATGAAAAAAGAAAAAAAAAAAAAGTGGAAACGATAATTTTTAAGGATGAAATACATTCCCTATAATTATGTCATTTCATATTTTAAGACAAATGTTACATGAATGCCCCAATGCCGCAATTGATTTGTTTTTCATGAACAAGCAAATAATACCAAGATTATTGTAATTATTATTTTTCAGTACTATTTTTGTATTTACCTTTTCCCTATTCTTTTTCCGTAATTTTTTTTTTTTTTTTTTTTTTTTTTTCTTCTATGTATTCATAGCAAAAGGGGAGCACATAATTTTGTACACATATGCTTATTCTACTTCTCTTGAATTACTCATATCTTACATATGTTTAGACGGAAAATATAATGGATAACAAGGGAATTAGAAAAAGAAAAGATGCGAAAGAGAATAAAGTAAATTTGCAGGAGGGTGGTAATTCTTTTATAAATGATTATGAAAAAAATAACAACAACTGGAATTGCAACAGCTTCACAGGAGGACAAAATGCAAATTACAATGTGAACAGAAATAAGCATGAAGCATTACCAAATATGGGTCTAGGTGCTAGGAGGAATTCTTCAAGCGACAGTTCCAAGTCGAGGAAAAAGAAATCTATAAATATATTTAATGGCCCAAACATTAGTGCGATATCGAATAACTGTATGAAGTCGTTCAACAATATGCTAAGCAATATCAATTCCAATCTAAACAGCTCCCTAAGCAACAATAGCCACACGAATCACACTAGTCACAACGGTCACAAAACTGATGTCCCTTCCCATACCAATAATCGATCGGGTTTCTCAACGGGGAACAGCTTCTGTGAAAATCAATTTAAAAATCTGAAGTTATCCAAAGGATTAAGCTACATAAGCAATATTACTAATATTCAAGAAAAATTTTCTAGTGATAATAGAAGTGCAACGGGAAAAAATGACTTTAATTTTTTCCGTAATTATGAAAATAATTTATCTGCTAAAAAGGAGAACAATAAAGGGAGTGGATATAATTACAGCAATAAGCAACAAGAGAAATCATGCAATAATGAGATTGGGAAAATGACGAGTTCATCAAATAGACAAGCAATTAATAGTCAAAATTTAGAAAGTCTTTTAAATAATAAAGAAATCCAAAATCCAAATTATAACATTACAGGATTTGGGAATAATTATATGAACGAAATAAATAATTTAAGAAATATAACAAATGATGAAACGTATTGCACATGTCTTGATAACCTACTAAGAAATCATGGAAATATTGATTCCAATGAAATGTTAAAATATAACGATAAAAATATTAATTGCTTAAATGACATAATATTTTTAGATGTGTATAGAGCATATAACGTATTAACATATATGCAAGAAAAAATTAATATTATTATTTATACCATTAAAATAATTGGGAAAAAGTTAAAAAAAAAACATGTACCTGAAGAGGTAGTAATTTCTCTAGAATTTTTAAATTTTTGTGCCAAAAATTTAGGCCTATTTTTTGTCCGATTTCTTGACGAAAGTTTTATGAAAAAAATAAGTGCACTATTAAAAACAACAACTTTAAAAAAATCAATCACAAAAGACGTAAAATCCAAACTGTCTAAATTTCTTATAGTACCTATTATTCACCCAGGCGTAGCAACAGACCCAAGACTTCATTTTATCAAAAGGAAAATTCTTTTTATGTTACAACTATGGCATGATTCATTTATTCTTCATCAACACATAGCAACTGCTGTTTTTAACGAATATAAATCACTGAAAGAAAAAGGAATAACGTTCCCAATTATTAATAAGGCTGAAAAGTTTTATGTTAAAAATGCAGATAAATCACCTGTCTTTTCAGATGACAATATACTCCATGCTTTACCACTAAAATTACCACAAATTAATAATATCATAAAAATCTTAAAGGAAATTAAACACATGTCTAATGATGAAGAGAAATCAAAATGCATTACTATCGTGTCAAAGTATAAAGATCTCGTTTTTCAAAGTATAAATGAATTATCCGACTACAATGGAAATGTCAACATTTCCGTCACTCTAAATTCTCTTCTCTATATTAACGATCAGATATGCATATTTGAAAAATGGGAAAAGGAAAGGAAAAATGAAATTGCAAATGAAAATCTGGGAAATGCTATCGCGGTAGAGAAGAACAACAAAAAGGAAAGTACAAAACAGGAGAAAAAAAAGAAGAGCAAAAAAAAGGAAAATTCAAATCGACCAAATATCAACGAAATTATATTTAACAAGTACGACCCATGGAATACTGAAAAAAAAACAGATATAAATGAAATGGAATCTCAGACATTTTTCAATGAACGTGTTCAAAGCTTTACTAATGCCACATCTACCGAATATATAAAAGAGCAAACCAATGATCTTTTTGACAATCAAAATATGGCAGCTTATAATAATGAAAATATGTTTTCCTTTTTTAGTGATGAACAAATGAAAAAAGAAGTAAGAACTATACCTAAGAATATAGACCCAATGGAAGACAAATATAGTGTTTTTAACGAATTAAATTTTAATTATGATGACAGTGGATCAAATCATATTGATAATCATTCTCAACCATATATTGACATTGGAACTGGCACGCATAACGATAATGTGTCAAGCCAGATGATGCAACAACTGATGAAGGAGTCACTTCCTTTACATAGCGTGGAATCACATGAACATAACAAAATCAGCAAACAAATATTACCAAATAACACTTTTAATCATGACAAAGGTAGGAATAATTTATTAGTTGAGGAAGCTGCAAAAAATTATCATCCCAAATTAAACCCTAAACTTGATCTCGACTTGCAGAGTTACAATTCATCATTACACAAAAATGAAAGAGAAACAACACCATCCATTCCTGTAAATATGTGCATTTCACCCCATACCCATACATCATCATTAAATGAACATAAAAAAGAGCACTTACAAATGGATATGATAGACGATTGTTTTAATTTTACACAATTTGAATATTCCAATCGACCAAATTTAAACGAAAAGAACAAAAATCAAAATAATATATCAAGAAAAGACATTCTTAGTAATAACGCAAATACTATTTCTGATTATATACCTAATGATTCTATGCTAAACACTAATCGCATAAATATCAACTTTGACAATGGAAATACATTAGATAAAGGAACAAAAACATTCAATATGTCAAGTTATAATTCTCCTTTTAATGAAATCAGTTTTGGTAATATAATAGAAACTGTAGGAACAAGCCAAATTTCATTTAAGCAAAATGAATCGAAAAATCTCAAAATTAATAATATCTCTAAGGACGAACCATGTACTGGTCATAGTGCAAATGAAGCCAATTATGATTATTTATTAGAAACTTTTGATTTGCAAAACGTCAATAATAACATTGTTGAACCGAGACTGAAACAAAATGTGGAAGCAAATCCAGATGAAAAGGAAGAAAATTACAAATATTTGAAAAACACATCTGCAAATGAACCTACGGATCTAGAGACATATACCATCAATGAACAGGGGAAAAAAAACAAAGTGTTCACAGCCTCTTTTGAAAAAATTTATGAACAAACGTCTGACATTGTCCCAGATGAACACACACAAGTGTTTGAAAATATGAAAAAACATGACGATACAGAGAGTTGCAGCATTGTGAACGAAAACGATCCAGTCAATGCTTCGAACACAAAATTGAAGAAACACTTTTCCAGGAACGTGAACCACCAGAACCAAGTGAATAAAGTGAACATAATGAATGACGAATCGAATAACCAAAACAAAGAATCGTCCGTTGAACAAAGTTATGATATTGCAAACCAAAATAATGTCCCGATTTTGCAAGAGAATGAAAATTTGTATAATGATAACCACAAAGAAAATTTCAACCAAGGCAAGAAAGAAGAAAGTAAGCTTCACTTGGAAAATGAGAGCAAACTTCAACAGGAAAAAAACAGAGACGATCATATGAAGGACTCATATAGTGCTGTAATGAGCGAAGGAAAACCAAATGAAAAAAATGGCAATTCCTATGGCAATATCCACGCCGATTCGAATGGTATAAATTTAAACAAAATTGATAACATAGGCAAAATTGACGACTCAGACGAAATTGACGACTTAGACGAAATCGATGAAATAACGAAAGCAATAGATAATCTAAACGATAACTTTGAAAATATGAATATTTACAAGTATAACAATTAAGAAAAGAGTAGTCCATAAAACGTGCACACATAAAATTCCGTTATGGCATAATAAACAATTACCAACATGAATTACTGTATTCCTTATTAAATTCCTTCATTTTTTTTATTCTCCCTGATGTATTTATTATGTTCTATATATTTTTACGCCTTTTTGGCGCCATGTTTACGCCGTTTTCATCCCGTTTTTACCTTTTTTTTTTTTTTTTTTTTGTATTTCACTTATGAAAGAAAATTTTGAATTTTTTTTTTTTTTCTAATTCTTTTATTGAACAGTTATTACATATGGTGCAACACATTTTAGTGCCTGTCTCTGATAAAACCATTTGAATTTTTTTTTTCCTGTTTTTTTTTTTATATATATATAAAAACATTTTTTTAAATTAAAAAAATTTGAATTTGTTTTTTAATAAAAATGAAAAAATAATAAAGTTAACACACACTAGGTTAATATATGCATATATATTGTGTGCATGGCATTATACCTATGCACCATGTAAATTTTTGTAATCATACATGCAAGATGCATACTTTTCTAATTACACGGATTAAAAATATATCATTTAATAGATGCGATAATATAGACATTCTGCTTCATATAAGGTAAGTAATATATATATGTCTCCCTATGTGACATTTACAAATACCTAACCTTAATGCAATTAGAACTGAAGTGTACAGTTAATCGGGATACTTAAATGAACTTGTAAAAATCACGTACCTATGACTACAATATAATCATATGCACATAACCACATTATATATGCTATATGGAATGGTAAAAACTTCTTCTACTTCAATGGATCTTCAAAATATGTAAAAACATTAGGGGTGGGGGATACACTTCATCTCAATATTACGTAAGCCATGGTACATTCTGTAATGCACATGAATTTTCACATATATATTTTAAGATCCCTTTGTGTGTGAATTTTTCAAATAGTGAAAAATCAGATATGTGTATCGTTTTCAGAGGAATCGTGAAGTAAGACATATTCTCTTGCTGAATTTCCAAACCTTAGGATGTCAGTTTCTCTGAAAAATAGGGAGATGAGAAATTCATGTGTGTTTATGTGTGAATGCGAATATAAATATGCTTAATTGCACATGCAAAAAGGGGAAGCGAAAAGGTTGTAACATTAAAAAAAAAAAAAAAAAAAAAAAGGGATACATCTTGAGGAATAATTGTGAATAGGAACAAATTATCATATATATACACTCCCTTTGTCCCATAATATCTTCCACTTTTTTTTCTTTTTTTTTTTTTTTCACTTCTTAATATATCACCTCAATTCGTAAAATTTGTTTGGGTCGATTTTTTCATTGTTCAAATATGAACCATTGGTGCTATTTAAGTCAAGGAGAAATGGAAGGACTTTATTTTCATGCTTCTTAAATTGTATAACAGCATGTTGTTTTGATATGGTAGGATTTGCTAACTTTATATCTACAACCAAATCATCCTTTCCAATTAAGTAACATGATTTCCTATGTATGTGCAATATTTCTGTGGAAAAAGATGGGTATGTAGGTGAAAAGTGTATGAACTGTTAGTCATGTTATATTGGTGAATCTTCAATTTGGAGTTATGAACTTGGAATTATATCCATCCATTTATTATTGCATTATGTGCACTCTCACCTCATGTAGTTCAGTGATTATGTATATATATATATATTCAGACAAATAGAGGGATTGAAATTTCGAAGGGCATCTACTAATGTATATAATTTCATTATAGTTATAGTTTTTTTTTTTTTTTTTTTTTTTTTTTTTTTTACTATTTCAACTTACCCGTCGGGTCCTTAGTGTTCACATTCAAGAACACGTATAATCTCCATTTCTTGTCTGGAATCGCAGCGTCTAGGCTCTCGATATACTTCAATTCAACACCATTCTTGTAATTCTTATCCTGTGCTAGTAAGCCCGATGGATTGAAATTCTGCTTTTCCTTAGATTCATTTTTATTTGAATCTTCTACTTCTTCATTATTTTTTTGTATATCCTTTTTTAAATGAAATGTTTCTGAACTTTTACTTCCATCATAATGGCCATAACTATCCATCACATTGCTCATATCACTGGTGTTCGTTCTTCTTTCGTTCTTTTGTCTATCACGCTTGTCCAAGTTATCAATTATTTTATAATGATCTGTGGTCTTTTCTCTAATGCTATCCAAACTCGAAGATCTTTTATTGTCATGTTTTCTCATAATGCTTCTGCTCATTCTATTTTTTTCTTTTCGATTCAAATTTTTTCTACCGTCACGTTTTGCTTCATAATCCACATTTGATGCACTTCTACCACGACTCCTCCCACTACGTCTTCTACTACAACTGCTACTGCTACTCCTACTGCTACTCCTACTGCTACTCCTACTGCTACTCCTACTGCTACTCCTACTGCTACTCCTACTGCTACTCCTACCGCTACTCCTACTGCTACTCCTACTGCTACTCCTACTGCTACTCCTACTGCTACTCCTACTGCTACTCCTACTTCTACTCCTACCACTACCACAATTCTTATGTTTTAACTTATTATAAAATTTCCCCCCTATGCGTACATTGCCTTTGTTTTGTACGAGTTCAATCCCATGAGCAGATATTTTCCTCTTTCCTTGTGAAAAAATTTTATTTTTCTCTTTTCTATGTCCACTACGTCTGCTTCTAACCACGTCATGTTCTTCATCATCTTCGACTGAATCGCGTTCTCGACAATCACTTCTTCCCCTTCTTCCTCTTTTGTTACTTCGATTTTTGCCACTTCTTCCACTGTCACTTCCGTTTCGGCGCCTCTTACATTTGGCATGTGTTGCATACTTTTTGCATATCACACTTTTGCCATCCATTTCGCGCCTTTCAGAATTTGCATGTTTCGCATAATTTTCAGTTTAATCATATTTTTTGAATTTCTCAAACTTTTCTTCTCTGTGATTTTCAATTTCTCTGTACGAATTTCCACGACTTCTTTTTCCCCCTTTTTGCTCATAATTTTTATTCCTCGTGCACTCCCATTTACACTCCCTCACCTAGTGCTTATTTTTGATTTAACATTTTTCGTCACCTTCCCGGGGTCACACTTTGGTCACATGTTCTTCCACATTTTTGCACACGCCTTTTTTCAAGCATGCACCCTCGACTTCTTTCCTCGTTTTCAATTCCCCATTTTTTTTCAGCATGTGCTAATAAGCCCCTTGTATGATTGACCTATCACTTTTATTATTAATTCATTTAAAAAATTGCGTTTTCAATATATTCCATTTCCAGCCATTTCATCGAAAACGAAATTATTTATTAACAATAGAAGCACCCTTCGGATTCTCTTGATGAGTTGCTTACATACTGTAAACAATATCAATTTATCTTATGAACTCTTACAACACAACCATTAATTTCTCTTTCATAACCAAGTGATTTCATCTTCTTAGGATTCTTCTTCATCAGAAGTATTTCCATTGTTTGGTGACTTCTTACGACCAACGGTACCTTTTATTTTGCTAAACTATGGGCATCTAAGAAAACACTCATTCCCTCTGCATACGGATTTCCTGCACCTCTTAAATTGCCTCCAATATGTAAAGCCATTTCTTTTATTACAAAATAATTTCACATAAGGAATTATTTAATTTCACAAAACTTTTTTATTGCATTAGAATAATGTGACATGCGTGGGGGGGGTGTCTTTCTGCAATTGGAATTTCTTCAATGCTTGAGCATTTTCCTTCTGCCTCAGATCCCCTACCGTGTTTCTTTTTTTTTTTTTTTTTTTTTTGTTTTTTCTCGTAATTATACGTTTTTCACTTTTTTGTTCTTTTTTTTATAACAAGATATTTCGATATCTACCATTCGTGCCCTTAAGGTGTCCTATGTAGATGAAGACGCTCTTCCCTATCACCTTCCTGGTTGCTATTATTTTTTTTACCATTAAAACATTTTGGCACTTTTGTGACATTTTTATGTATTTTCAAAAAATTAATAAATATTGTAGATTTCTGAATTCTTTTTTAAAGAGTTTTTTATTTTTGTCAATCTTCTACCTATTCATGGATAACATATATCTGATTATATGAGCAAAGGAACATTTGCACATGAAAAAAAAAACTTAAAGCTAGTAATTTCTTGGTTTTTTTTTTTTTTAAAAAAAAAGCTTCTACATTTCACTTTCTAAGATGGGACTACAAATGTTTTTATTTTTACTCTTAATATGAAAAAATAATAATAAAATTTAAAAAAAAAAAAAATTGCACACCTTTTTTAATCATTAAATTTTTTTTGTTTTTTTTAGCTTTTTTCATCAATTTAGGCAAAAAACTTGAGTTCATTCTTACAAAAAAAATAAAATAATAATACATACTACAATAGATAAAAACAATTCTTACAAACATAGAAAAAAATGTTATCAACTTAATAAACTATATATAATTGTCTATTCGTAAAAAGGGTAAAATCCCTGCGACACATGCATGACAAAAATGTTCCATTTTAGCATTTTCACTCAATGCTGTCAAAATACAACTAATGGTAAAAATCCGTCATTATATCTGCACATATTTTTCCTGTGTATGATTTGTGCACCATTTGGTGTTATAACATTTTCATTTTCTTCTAAATGCTAATTTTTTCTTACTTTTAATAGAGTAAACATGAGTATGCAAAAGGTAATGTGCGTCCCTAAGTATTCCCCTATGCATCATTATAAAGCAGATATCTAAATAGGTTATTTATTTATTTTTTTTTTTTTTATTTTTCCTTACAAATATTTTATTTTGACGAAGACATTAAATTGTGGGAACACACATGTTTTATGAGTTTTTCAAAAACCGTCCTCAGAATATAGTAGTTCCTACGAAATAGTTTCTTTTCAAAAAAATATATGCATCGTCAAACATAGGCATAATTTTATCTTCACGCGCATGTGCACATTTTCATACAAAATATACATACATTATATATGTGTTTATGCTTAGAATTGTCGGCGTGGACTTCATTACAAGAAGGCATACTGTGTGTACAAATGGAATACCCACACATGCAACTCTCTAGGAGAACAAAAAAAAAAAAAAAAAAAAACATTAGTTGAGAAATCAAATGAAAGAAAATATAAATGGTACTTTTATCTTGTTTTTCTTCTCCAAATCTAGGGAGAAGACAGCACAGAGTTGCTCGGCTTCAGAAAGGCCTGCAAATACTTCAAGTAACTAACTATTTGAGAAGCGTACAAATCTATGTAGAAAATTTTGTCCTGTCTAATTTTTGACAAATCTTCTATTGGCTTAAAATCATTATTTTCCAATATAGTCCTATCAATATCATTGATATTTTCTCTATAAAATTTGATCATATCAATTGGGTTATTTTGAAATTTGTTATCTCTAATTATGTTAATCATTTTCTCAATATCATCATATTTAGAATTCAAAAGTTCTATGTAATTTATATTTTCCTTTTTAAATTTATCCATATATAGATCCAACTGTTCAAATATTTCTTTTTCTTTTTTTGATAAATTATTAATTATATATCCTATTTTACAATTCAAGTTATAGTAGCACTCACTTAGGGTCAAAGACCAATCATTTTTAGTATCTTCTAAAGACTCATAAAAATTTCTATTCAAATCATTTATTAACTCATTTATAATTTCATTCCATTTTATTAGATAATTATTTAATACTGTAATGAATGCTGTATTTATATTTTCAATATTGCACTCATTTGTATGTATGCCATTAATTGCACATTCAGAGCAAAAGCATTTATTACAACATGTGTGACAAAAATATTGTATTGGATAATTATAATGTTGGCTGCATCTGATATTTTCAATTGTTGTAAAACTTGTACTATTTATACTTTCATCCTTTAATATAATATTAGTATCACCTTTATGTGTACTCCTCTTTATGTTTGTTATGCATATTTCCCTTTCCGAATTATTACCTGAGGAGTAGGAACTTTCAGTTGAACTTACATTCATATGGGAAATGGAGCTGTTTGACAAAAGACATATCCCTTCACCATTCTCCACTTCACCTGTTAGACCTTTTTTCTTAGTTCGCAAAAGATCTTTCTTTTTCTTCGGAAAGTCGGATTTTCCATTAGTTTTGGTATTATTTCTTGAACGATTCTTTCTCTTATTTTTTCCTTTCTTGAATCCATTTCCAATGCAAGTGGTTGATCCCGTTGTTCCCTTTGCAGATGAATTGTCACTGTCGTAGCTACTTCCATTTTTCATGTCCTCCACTAAATCGTTCAGCTTCTTTGAAATGATAATTCTCTTTTTTTTAGTGTCTTCCTTATCAATAAGCATTTTTTTTTTCTCATAAAAATGATTCTCTTCATAATTGTCAAAATCGGAATCATCATCATCATAAACTTTGTACAATGTCTTGGGATATTTATCCGCAAATTTGTCAGCACCCATCTTTTTACCCATAAAATTCTCCTCGCAACTTTCTCCATCCGTATCGTGAGGCATTTCTATATCTTCCTTTGTTATGTGTAAAAACTTTTTTGGCGATTTTACTATTTTTTTAATTTGTAACCCTTTTTTATTTATTTCATAATAATCATGACTTTTTCTGTCAGTAAAATTCACTTTATTTATTACATCCGTTTCATGAATGCTACTACAACATTCTTTACATAGATACTCAACACAATCATTGCAATATATCACTGCTTCATTAAACGAACATATATTACATATGTATGAACATTTACTCAGGTCTTCTGTATTCTCGTCTATATATTTATACATACTACTTGAGACTAATAATTTTTTTAAATTTTCATTTTTAAGAATATCACTATTTAAAGTATCATTAAAATGTACACTCATTTTTTTAATATCATCTTCATTCACCCTTCCATTTGGCTGTTCCTCACCTTTATGCAAATTGAAATAAAATGTATGAACCTTCAAAACATCATCGGAAAATAACCCAACTTTTGTTAATAACTCAATGGTATCTAGTGTAAGTTTATTTCTAACATTACAAATATAGCATTTAATATACCCTAATTTTTCTTTTTTGAATAATTCATTTAGTTTGTCATCATCCATTGCATTCCTTGTAACTTTGGAATTTAAAAAGCATTCGCTTATCTTGTGATTTTTAGGTCGTTTCATTTCGTCTCTTTCTTCAGAACACATCTTCACACACTTTTCGTACTTTTTATGTAACTGTACGCTAGCGCAAACTAGACATATTAAATGTTTGCAAGAAAAAATTAGAACATCTTCAACGGCTCTTCTACAGCTAGCGCATCGATACGTTCTGGTATTAAGGGAAGAAAAAAAAAAAAAATAGGTATTTTTTTTTTTTTTTTAAGCAATAGACATTCAAGCACATGTGTAACACATATATATATATAAGTACTCACGTATACTATTATTTACCCTTGTTCATATGTACGTATAGACACATATACACTCACAAAATTTTACTTCTTCCTATCGGTAGCACATAATTCCTTTCCAGAGTCTTCATCCCCTTCAGTACATCCTTCATCATCTTTCTCTATACTGTCAGAAGAATTTCCGTTTTCTGAATGGATTTCTTCATTTGACCCAGACAAATAGTCCATCTTGTATACTTTTCAATGAAATAAAGGGATCTTTTTTTTTTTTTTTTTTTTTTTTTTAATGATCATTACAAAAAAGGGGGATACAAATGAGGAAGTTGCTCCAGCAAATAATGCTGTGCAAATGGAAAGAGGAAATCAAAAAAAAAAAAAAAAGGGAAGTACACACTCGTCTCAACAAATACTACGTTTCCAAAGTAAAAATATAAATATCATTCAAATCAAAAGGAAAAAGATTTATCAAAATATATTTCTTCCCTTTTTTCTCATTCACTAAAGATGTCTAATTTTGCTACTTTCCCAAATGAAGAAAAGAAAATAATCTCGCGCAAAAAAAAAAAAAAAAAATACACACTCTCATGAAATTATTACAATGCTTGAAATAGACTCAAAGCAAAATATGTATTATGAAGCGTAGAATTTTTCTGGAAAATGGGGAGTGGGAGAATCCTTCTTTTTCCTTTCTATTTTTTTTTTTTTTTTTTTTTTTTTAACTTATCAAACGGTAAACTTGAATGCGCGAAAAGTTCAAAAATAAATAAAACAAGTATGTATATATATATATATATATATACACATACACTGTGCTACATTTCCTTTTTTTTTTTTTTTTTTTTTTTTTTTTTTTTTATTATTATTCCAATCAAATTGCGTCTTTTTTAAAATATTTACCATTTATTGTGAGTAAATCAATGCAGACAGTTTTGCACACACACTATAAGCACCAAAAAATTAATACCTTTGATTTGAACAAAATTGTCATGTCATCATATTTATTTTGTAGTTTATTTTTTTTGCATCTCATTTCGAGTAATATGTTTTAAAATAAAGATGAATTTTTTTTTTTTTTTCCCAATTATAATTTACTGGAAATGACATTTTCTGAAGCATAAAACTAAATAACATCCTTAACACATGTTTTTGCCATATGTTATGTTTATGGATACGCCTGTGATTATTCCCACATCACATATATATATACATGTACATATCTGCGTACTTGTAAGTATGCTTTGCCGTTGTCATATCGCTTAACAAATATGTTTTCCAAAAGGAGCTCATTTTTATTTTCTAA
This sequence comes from Plasmodium gonderi, assembly GCF_002157705.1. NCBI lineage: Eukaryota > Apicomplexa > Aconoidasida > Haemosporida > Plasmodiidae > Plasmodium > Plasmodium gonderi. Next base: position 428,269 of record NW_021628939.1, read on the forward strand.
TCATTATGCATGCTTTAAAATAATCCGCATGCACATGTTTCCCTCCACCTTTTAAGATAATAATGTAGTGCTGATTTTCACCCATTTATAAATGTACAGATTGTTTAGCTATTCTTCATTTCAGTTCCCTCCCCCTTATCCCAATCGATAGGCACTGCACACACCTTTATGAAACACTTTTTATTTCTAATCTTACTCATTTTTGTAGCTATCACATATATCACTTCATCTCTTCAATGGGGCAGTTGTGAGGCAGCACTAATGGTGCTAAATGTATAAATTTCCAACTTTTTAACAATTAGACACTATGCACATTTTCGTGCTATTATTTTATTCACATAATGTATACTTTACCTTAAACAAAACATCGCAATGATGTAGCCTTACAGGAAATACACACCACTTTATAGACCATTTTATATACACCGTTCTATAAACACCATTTTATACGCATCATTACATAAACACCATTGTATAAATACCATAGTATAAATACCATTGTATAAACACCATTTTATACAGATCATTACATAAACAGCATTGTATAAACACCATTACATAAACAGCATTGTATAAACACCATTACATAAGCACCATTACATAAACACCATTACATAAACACCATTGTATAAACACCATTACATAAACACCATTGTATAAACACCATTGTATACACACTCTTGTGTATATAACATCATATACACCCCCCTGTCTGTACGCACTTTCACACAAATGAATAAATCTAGGTTAACGGCATTTCCTCAGGTTATGTATCAAATTCTCTTATACATTCCTTGATTTACAGCATTTTAACTATGGAATAGAGGAGCATGTGGAAATAATTCAAACGAACATATTATCACGTCAACGTTCGTTAATAACACCTTTAATTTCCCTTTTACACAACTTTTCATAATTTTTTTTTTTTTTTTTTTTACTTATATAAAAAAATCACTTTTGTTCCTATATTCTCTCCATTTTTTTATTTATTTAATTCTTTAATAGATATATATTTTTCTTTTTTTTCCCATTAACTAATTGTATGAATTCAATTTTTTTCTATTTTCCCTCTTGTCAAAATTTTGTAAACGCGCACATTTTGAAATCCCCTGTCCACGGGCTAATTTTCCCGTAAAATTAAAATCACATATCAGTGTAGAAAATTCATTCGCAATTTTATAGTCGTTTTAACGACGTTCAAAATTTTTTATAAAGGTAAATTAGAAAAAGGAAAAAATAGGGAAACAAAAGAATTATAAATGAAAAAATAAAAAAGGAAAAAGACTGAAATGTTCAAATATATTTTTGTGCATCATTTCATCGAGGCAAATTTCGCTCGTTTTTTCTGTTATTTTATTTTATTTTTTTTTTTTTTTTCCCCTCTATTTTTTCCTATTTTTAGCTGTTTTTAACTATTTTTAACTATTCCTTATATCTTCCCCATAATTTTTTTACTTTTTTTATTTTGAGTTACTTAAATTTTTAAGTAGAATAGCCATGTTAAAACTGATAATAATTATTAACAAAAACTTAAAATATTAAGACAAATTTTTTTGGGGGTGGAAGAAGGCTGAAGAGGGAAGTGTGCGCTTAATGCACATGTATAAAGAGTGCATATGTTTTAGACATCTTCAACCACAAGTTTATTTTTTGCATATATATGTATAAACATCATACACACATAGCTGAGTAAAATAACTCACACACACACACGCATACACATACACACCTTATAGACAACGTGGTAAAACCCATCACAAATGCAGAAAAAGAAATGGATACAAGGAATAGTTATAGTAGAAGCAATACATTTAGGAGTGCAAAAGATGAGTCTACAAAAAATAATAGAGAAGAACAGGATGACAAAAATGACAGTCATTTATTGACCATATATTCATTTATTAGCAGTTATGTATTTAAAGAAGATATGAATTATGATGAAAATGACAGCAGGTATGAGTTATTAGAAAGTCAAGATTTGGAAAATGAAAAATGCGAAAAAAAGGTCAGTTTCAGTGAGTACAGCGAAAAGGTATACAGGTATTACGGGGGGAGAAGTGAAAAAGAAGAGGGAGAAGTGGAAGAAGATGAAGAAACAGATGAGGAGGATCACACGGAGGATGAATCTGATTATGAGAAGCAAGAAGAAGATGAAGATGATGAAGGTGATAAGGAGGAGGATGGAGAGGCGGAGAACGACGCAAACGTCCAACACAGTGAAAACGAAGAAGATGTAATAATACAAGGAAGCGTGCCGAGTAAAAAAAAGAAATCTAAGGGACACAGAAAAAAGGGTATATCTTCCTCCTCAAATAATGTGAACTCGATGACGGATGAAAACTATAGAGTAAAGGAATGGAAAAGGAAAGAGAAAAAAAAAAGAAAGAACGCAAGGAATAATGCTAAAATGACTCATATGAGCCATCCTATAAAAACGAATATTAATAATATTTCCAAATATTTCATGCTATCAATGGATAATACAAACGAGCAAGAAAATATTTTTAAAGATGAAAAACAATTGTCAAGACAAATGTCGTACTATAATGATGCTTATTATTATACATCTGAAATGATATATAAAAATGATAAACGTCACAAAGAAAAGTTCGCTCTTTATTTGAGATTAATGTCTTTATTTTTTAATATAATGATTGGGATTTATCTAATAACCCATTTCCCGCATACCCATAACGAAAACGGAACAGTTTCAGAAAATAGACATTCCATAGAATATGATAATTTAAAAGAAATTATTAGAAATAGGTTAGAGTCATCCAAAAAGCACGATCCCTATGCAGATAAAGAAGATGCACATCTCATTTCGCTTACTACTGAAAGTGAAGTGTTGAAAAATAATGAAAAAAAGAAAAGTTATTTAGACATTCTTTTTAGAGGTAGCAAACAGGTAAAGGAGATTGAAAATGAACACAATTTGACTGTTCTTGGGGGAGATGAAAACGGCATGGGTGTTATAAATGCTGATAAAAAAGTGGATATTATAAATACCGAAATGAAAGGAATAAAAAAAAAAGTAAATGGATATGAAGAAATGAATAACCTAATTAAAGAAATAGATATAGTAAATTTAATCGATGATGAATACATAATGAATTATATTTATCTTGAAATGAATAAAATATATAAATATGCAATTTATTCCTTCTTTGGTGAATTACTTGTAATATCGATAATTGTATTTTCATTATTTATATTAAGAATATTTATAAAAGATAATAACAAGTTTAGTGTTATATTAACAATGTATGGCATTTTATATAAAATATTTTGCTACATATTTGCCCATTACGTTTTGGTTATGGGTGTATACATTTTATCTATATATTATAATATATATGTTAATAGAGATATATATGAACATAGTTTTAATTTTTTTTGTTTTCATTATGTTTATAATAATATACATATACATTTGCTCATGCTATTTTATGCTTTCCAAAATATAATTTTCACGATAAATGATACATTTAATTGTATTCGTATGATGTTCATTATATTAAAGCATCTTATTGTTAAAATATATGAGAAAATTACGTGCAAAAATTTCATCACATTTTATGAATTAAAAGAAGACAAATCACCCTTGTCTTTGAATTGTATGAATAAAATTAAAAAGAAGTGTGATGTAAGTAAAAAGTGCTGTCGTGATAAAAACTGTGTGGAAATAGACATTGACGAAATTCACGAGTTGGGATATGACAAAAGCGACTTTCCCTTTGGAAATTTTCACCAGAAACCCTATTGCAAAAACCTAGATATCAAGACATATGAACAATCCCTCCTTAACATGCGTAACCCTATTTTTAAGTAGCACCGTCTATGGAGAAGAGACGTGAAAGTAGAACTTTCATAAACATATTATGGTAGTGATGGCTATTAATAATTTTTTTTTTTTTTTTTTAAATATTTCAACCCAATTTGGAATACTTTTTAAAAATTTAAGGCTATTTTTACACATTGTATAAATTTTTTTTTTAATTTTTTTTCGTCCACTTGGCTCCTCATTATGTTCCTTTTGTTTTGTTGTATGTTATTTAATTATGCTCCTATTGCTCCTATTTATTCTGCTGCATTTCTTTTATTTTATTTTTGTTCCATTTTCTTGTCATTTTTTTTTTTTTTTTTTTTTTTTTTTTGTAATTTTTAATCTTATAAATTTGTCCTCGTTTCCCACTTCCCAGAAATATGCAAACAGTTTTGTTTTAATGTTCCATTCACGAGTTTTTTTTCATCACCTATTTGAACATATTCACACACACATACACAAATTGGCCATGATAACATGCACCCACTCTTGGGGTGAACTTGCATATTTCTATTTGTCTCCTTTTCCAGTATACCTTTTGTAATTATGTTTTAAGTTCATTTAACTTGACGATATTTATGGTATGTATGAATGGGTGTATGTATACACATAGATTACATGTATATGTGCACCTACGCAAACACAACTACAAACAAACCTTTTGCGCCCTTCATTTTTTTTTTTTAGAAGCAAAGCAAAACGCAAGAAAAAATCAATAAAAATAAATAAATAACAACCTCGTAACAAAAAAAGGCATTCAACTTACGAGTCTACATAATTTTTAGTCAATGCGCAATAACAGTAATGTGTAACAGAGCAGGGGAAGAAACGGCAAGGAAAAAAAAAAAAAAAAAAAAAAGCAAAAAAAAAAAAAAATACGATTTTATAAAATGCACTACAAACGTCATGAAATAGAACTTAAAAAATGTTCCTAATGTATGGATACTCACTTTTACCTGGTGAAATATTATTCATCTCCCCTTTCCACCTTAAGGTTATAACCCTTTTTTGCATTTCAATACATTCATTTATTTTTGCATCCCAGTATTTCTCAAAATCAAAAATGTGAAGTATATGAAAACTGCTGACCTTTTTTTTTTTTTTTTTTTTTTTTTTGTAATTCCTTCAATTCAACTGTTAGAATCAAAAGTGCACATATTTAAAGAAAAAAAAAACTTTTTAAATGAATATTTCTTTTCAAGAAAAATTTAATAGAAATGTGACATCTCATTTAATTACACTATATCATTTTCATGTGAACTGTAATTGAATGGAGGTGAAGACATAAATGGAGATTCATTCATTTCCTTGCTTGAATTAAGTTGAATGGAATTGTCTTTTTTTTTTTTTTTTTTTTTTTTTTTCACTCTAACTTGTGCACGCTCATTTATGTGACTTATATTTCCACTTGTTAGGATAATAAAAGAAAAATAGTGACATGGAATACTTATTATGCTGCATACATATACTTGCTTTATTACAATTTATTTTACACCACATTTCACATACCTCTTAAGCACACTTACATTTGTTATATTTCATCATACGGCCCGTCTCTAGCCCTACAATAACGCGTTTTACCAATTTTTGAAACGTCCACGAAAACATGGAAGAGAAAGAAAAAATAGAGAATATAAATATGATAAAAGAAACAATTTTTGGTTTACCCAATAGCATTATTTTAAAAATAATACATAACAACACAAACCTGAAAAATTACAAGATAAGAAAAGAAGCAGTTACTACTTTAGGACGATGTTTGTCTATGTTCATTTTATACATAACTGATGGTGCCATAGAACATTGTGAAAGTGAAAAGAGAAATACAATTTTTGTTCGTGATATTTTAAATTCGTTAGATGATTCATTATTTCTTGACATACACGATGAATTAAAAGGACAAATAGCTATTCAAGAAGAAAATAATAAAAAGGAAAATTCCAAAGAGGTTAAAAATAGTACCAAAGCAGACAACACTTGTATTTCAGGCAAGACACAAGTTGATACAAATGAAATTAACAAACATGATGACTTTGACATACTGCTACAAGCCCTTGAGTAACAAAAGTATTTTATATGAGGTGAAATAAAATAGATGAAATGAAGCAAAATGTATAACAAGTGATATAAAATGGATTCAGAAAAAATGAAGTAAAAAGGAACGAATTCTTAGACAGCTTTAAGCAATTTCAGTCAACTAAAAAATCATACAAAAGCAATTTTTTCAGCATTATCTCACTTTTTTTTTTTTTTTTTTTACTATCAATTTTTTATTGAACTTTTTAACTGTCTTCATACACATGTAATTGTGTAAGTAATAACTAAAAAAAGGTGCGATGCCCTTTTATCGCTTTAACATATTTGAAATATCTTAAGGTTCAAGCATAATTTAAAATTCCTTGTTTCGAAATACGGTCCTTTTTCATCTTATTCATTTTCTCCATGTTATAATAATGCTCAAAGGAGCAATAGGAAAAAATAAACATGCACATATATATATATATATATATATATATATATATATATATATATATTTGCATATATGTGTGTACATGCGTGTGGCATGCCCCGTAGGCGAATACACAATTTACACACGAAATTAAAATTTAACATGTCCCAATCCGTTATGCTTATCTAATACACGCACAAGCGTACACAAGCACATGCTGGCAAAAAATGGCACCTAGACAGAAATATTAAAAGGGGGCATTATCACACGGATTAGGTGCTTAAAAGCTGAAATGTTTGTTGAATGTTCAAAACAAAATTTGAACAATGAAAAAGGCGATATTATTATACACTTGCGTGGATTTTTCACCCGCATTTGTTGTTCTCCGAGGTATAGGAGAAAACATTTGTAATTTTTTTTTTTTTTTTTTTTTTTTTTTTTTTTTTTCTTTTCAATTATTGAACCCTATATATATGTAAATTAAAAGGGAACAAATTGAATGCTGCTTTTATTGGTTCATACGTGTAATAATACAAATTTATGTACACGTGCGCACAACAAAGGAATGCAAAAAAGATTAAAAAAACATTATGCAAAGGGTGGGGGGTTATCTAAAGGTGAGGAACAACAATATATGCCAATTTAAATTTTTACACCAAACTTATGTATTCATCATAACTCTTAATTGTGTAAAAAGGCTTTTTCTCCTTGCTTCTAGAGAACTTTCTGTATAGGGAATCTATAAACAATGAAGACAATTTCATATTGGTTATTAGAGGAATCTGGAAATCTGAAGCGAGACGTCTTATTTTATATCCGTTAGAACTAACCTTGGTTTTCAGTGTATCCGTTATATTAATAACCATTTCAACTTTGTGATTCATAATTAAATCTGTTATATTTGGGAGTAAGTTTTCTGAACTTCTATTATGTACTCGGATGAGCTTCTGATGGAATTTTGAGGTCTTTGATACATTAAAGGATTCTAAAAATTTCGAATAAAAATCATATGTTCCTTCAGTTGCATAAATTGTAAATCCCATTAAAAATAACAATTGAAATGGTTCTTCAAAAGCCAATTTATTATTCAAATTTTTAATACTTATCAATATAGATTTTTTTGGCAACTTCACACCAGTAGCTATTAAAGATTTTAATAATGCTTCATATTTATTTAGGCCAAAACAAGCTACTTCTCCTGTTGATTTCATTTCTACTCCTAATATACAATCAGATCCGTGTAATCGATTAAACGAAAAAATAGGTGATTTCACAGCAGTGTATTCTAAATCTATGAGAGATATATTAATTGGCTTTACATCATATCCCATTAATATTCTGGTGGCTAAGTCTATGAAGTTTAGATTTAAAGCTTTTGAAATAAATGGAAACGTCCTAGAAGCTCTTAAATTACATTCAATTATTTTTATTTCATTCTGGTGGCAAATAAATTGAATGTTAAAAGGTCCAGATATATTCAAGGATTTCGATAATTTTTCTGAAATTTTTTTTATTTTTCTGTGTGTTTCTACATAAATGTTTTGTGCTGGTAATATAAGTGTTGCATCTCCAGAATGGACACCAGCATTTTCAACGTGTTCCGATATGGCATAATTAATAATTTTCCCATTTTTACTTACACAATCAATTTCTATTTCTTTTGCATTTTCAATAAATTTCGATATAACAACTGGACTGTCCTTACTAACTATTGCTGCTTTCATTAAAAAATTTTTTAATTCCTCAAAACAATTTACAACTCTCATAGCAGCACCTGAAAGTACATAAGATGGCCTTACCAAAACTGGGAACTTTACTTCATTTGCAAATTGCATAGCTTTTGATAATCTTGTAAATTTGTTCCATTTTGGTTGATCAATTTTTAGGGAATCACATAGATTCGAAAATTTGTTTCTATTTTCACAACAATCTACACTTTTGGCACTAGTTCCTAAAATGTTTACATTATTTTTGTACAAACTGAATACTAAATTGTTAGATGTTTGACCACCAAATGCTATTATAACACCATGACTTTTTTCAAAATTGTAAATAAATTTTATAACTTCTGTAGTAATTTCATCGAAATATAATCTATCACTTTCATCATAATCTGTGCTAACCGTTTCTGGATTACAATTTATTAAAATTGCTTTATGGTTTAATTTTCTAATCGTTTTAACACAATGTATTGCACTCCAATCAAATTCAACTGAACTTCCAATTCTGTAACAACCACAACCTAGCACAATAAAACATTTTTTTTTTTCCTTTTCCTTTTCATTCCTATCATGAATTATCTTAAATCCAATATCATTAAATTTTTCATTAAATATATTTTCATTTTCTGAATATATAGAAGTCACGTCTGATTCCTTTGAAGAAAAATTATTATACGATTCTTCAGAATCATGAAATAAGTTATTAGATGATGTACTACTACTACTACTACTACTACTACTACTACTGCATGTATACATGTCATCCTCACAGTTATAATCTGCATCATCAATATCATCATTTTCTGCATCACTTGATTTGACACAATTACGTAGGTAAGATAATTCAGAGAAACAATCACTATTTTTATCATCATTATTTATACCATTACTATTCATTTTTATATCTCGTTTTTTATTACTACTACTACTACTACTTCTGTATTTACTTTTTCCTTTTTCTGCTTCATGATGTGGCTTGAATAAGTCATCATTTGTTTCTCCATTTTTTCTCTCATTGGCTTTATCATTATTACTATCATCATAAATGTATGGATGAATGGGAATAGTACTACCTCCAATCCCACTCAAACCTTCTCCTCCTACATGGGACATTCTTCCAATTTGTTCTGATTTGGCAACATACCCGCGTTGTTCATAACATAGGAAACTTTCATTGTTATCTGTATTTTCGCTATTAATTAATTCTTTCATTTTACTCATTTTATATTCATTATTATATACTGAATCTACTACATAGTACATATTTCCTGCACTATTAATTTCTGAATAATTTTTCTTTTTTTTTGATAAATAATACATATCTCCTCCATTCTTTTTTACCATTTCTTCATCTGATGTATTAAAATTTTCTAAATATAATTGATCATTTGTAGAATGTGAACTTCTGTTCGAAATATCATCCATTTTGTTATTCATTAATAATTCTCTGCTTCCGGATTTTCTGTTACATCCAACAACATTGCATGTTGTTACATATGCACTAGATTCTTTTAAATGGTTATTATTACCTTTATCTGAAATGATGTTTTTCACTTCTTCACACTTGTATTTATTTACCATCTGCACATCTATGTGTTCTCCTTCCTCTGTATCAGCATTCTTTTCATATTGGTACGTCTCCCTTTTACTAATCACATTTTTTGAAGTGTTATTTATGTCAAAACCAGATACTATATTAAGCTCATTCTGGAGAGAAATATTATTTGATGAATTATTCACGCTGAATATATTTGTTTCGTCTGATCCTATGCTCTTTTCTTCTTTCCCTTCTTTGTTAAACACCTGATTTGACGAGATCCCTTGTGCTTCTTCTGTAACAAAGGTATACTTCTTGAAATTTTCTACTGGTGATGATAACATCATCATGTTATTCTTATTTGCATTTCCACTAACCTTATCCTCATTTATAACAGTTATGTCTATATTGTTCCTGCACAACTCAATGTACGTATTCTTATGATGATATGATTCCTCCTTCTTTTCTCCTTTTTTCTTTTTTTTCATCTCAATAGAAATGTTGGGGTACATGCTGTTTTTTTTCCTATTCAGCTTTGTGTCACTAATTTCTGCTTCCATGTTTTTCTTCCTTTTCATATTCAATGGACATACGTCATGTTCTATACCTTGATAAGTCAAATATAAATAATTTGTTAACGCTGGAAATTCAGCTGATAAGGTATCAATAACTTTTATATGAGGATGCAAACCTAAGCTTTCTCTATACTTCATAACAATAGCTTCTGTTACTTTAGGGTTATTATAAGATAAATAGTGTGCAATTTGCTTGTCACTAAATCCATGTTTTTTAAAATATTTGAGATCATAAAAAGATAACTGATCTAGTGATAAGGTTTTTAATTTATTTTGTAAATTAAAAATGTTATAAAATTTATGCAAAAACCAATAATCTATATGTGTTAATTCATGAATTTTTTCCATTGGTATGTTTAAATAAAAAGCTTGATGAATTGCATCTATCCTTTTAGGAGATGGATTCTTTAACTCATCTATAATTTTCCCTTCATCCCAATCTATACAATATGTATTACTAAATCCTAGGTAATTATCATCTATACATCTTAACGATTTCTGTATGGATTCTTCAAAAGTCCTACCTATGGACATAACTTCTCCTACACTCTTCATACTACTGTTCATTGTTTTAGAAGCAAATTCAAATTTATTTAAATCCCATCTTGGTATTTTTGTTGTAATATAATCAAGAGATGGTTCGAAACAAGCAGTTGTCTTTTTCGTTATGCTATTTTTTAAACTAATCAAATCGTAACCTAATGCTATTTTCGCAGATATGTATGCTAAGGGATATCCAGTGGCCTTTGATGCAAGTGCTGAGCTTCTACTAAGTCTTGCATTCACTTCAATAATGCAATATTCTCCAGTTTTGGGGTTAATACCGAACTGAATATTACATTCCCCAATAATGTTTAAATGGGTAATAACCTTAAGAGCTATTTCTCTAAACTTATAATATTCATAATTAGTCAATGTTTGAGAAGGAGCAACCACTATACTATCTCCTGTATGGATACCTAAAGGATCTATATTTTCCATATTACAAATAGCTATACAATTATTTTTATTATCTCTTAACAATTCATATTCTATCTCTTTCCATCCTTTTAATGATTTATCAATAAATATTTCATTATCTGTTTGTAAAAATATTTCCTTACACTTTTGAGTTAACTCATCTTCATTATTTATAAAACTACTGTTTAAACCTCCTAACGAAAATGTCGTACGTACTAAGATGGGATATCCAATCTTATTGGCAACTTCGATTGCTTGTTCTAAATTTCTTGCACTTCCATAAGGTGCTATAACTTCATTAATTTCTCTCAGCTTTGCAGCAAACATACTTCTATTTTCTGTTATTAAAATAGATTCTAACGATGTTCCCAATGCTAAGCAATTATTTTTTTTTAAAATCTTTTTCTGTTCTAACATTAGCGCACAGTTTAAAGCGGTCTGACCACCAAAGGTGCACAAAATAAAATCAGGTTTTTCCTTTTTTATAATTTTTTCCACAAATTCACAATTAACAGGTAAAAAATATACCTTATCTGCTAATCCTTTAGACGTTTGTACTGTGGCAATATTAGGATTAACTAATATAACATAAATACCACACTCCTTCAAACTTTTAATAGCTTGCGTGCCAGAATAGTCAAACTCTCCAGCTTGCCCGATACATAATCCACCACTACCCAAAAGAAGTACTTTTTTTTTTATACAAATTATGTTATGACCAATATGTTCTCTAAATTCTCTTTTCTTATTAAACGTGTCTATGAGAAAATTTTTAAAAAGAAATGAAGTATCTTCTGGTCCATTATTCCCTTCAGGATGAAACTGAACACTGTAGAACCTTCCATTTCTGTGTGTAATACCTTCTATAGATTTATCATTTGCATTGATGTAACTAATAGCTAATTCCTTCCTTCTCAATATACTTTTCTTCTTTAAACAATATCCATGATTCTGTGATGTTATAAAACATTTGTTGTCTACCAATTGGATAACAGGTTGATTTACACCTCTATTTCCATATTTCATTTTATATGTTTCACATCCTAGTGAAATTCCAAGTAATTGATTACCTAAACAAATTCCAAATATTAACTTATTTTTTTGTAAGCTTTTCTTCAAGGTTTCAATTAAAAGATCACATTTTTTGGGATCCCCTGGACCATTGGAGAGTAAAACTGCATCATAATCTATACTGTTGTAATCGTAGTAATAAGGCACAATGACATAGGTTAATGGCAAATCTTTTCCATGCTTCATTAAGGTTTTTATTATGCTATTTTTAATACCACAATCTACAATAACGATGATTTTCTCCATATCAGATTTTCTCTTATTTACAAAATTTAGAAATTCCGCATTTTTTAGTTTTTTCCTTGTATACGTAGAGTAGTCGTTATTGAGATTGAATTTCTCCATCACTCCCATCGATGCATTGTCACTAGTGCTGTTGCTATGAACGTTGTTCTTCTGACCATTACACTTACTTCTACTATCCACTGTAAACTGAAACTTCCGTAGACTCTTTTCAATATCGTAATAACCATACTCATCCACATTACCATCATGAAACGAGGTATTTTCCTCCAAATCGATTAAGTACTTCTCATATTCACATATAGCACGTAAGTTGTAAAAAACATCCTTCTTTTCCCCATTAGTATTGTAATTGAGGTAACTACTACAATACATAATATTCTCATCTGAAGATGTTAATAGGTTCATTTTATCCCTTAACAATGTATGCTCATTTGAATTTTTATTAAAATCTATTTTTTCAGAAGAAGATGTACATTGGTAATTGTAACTATTAATCTTTACAATACCGTTATCATTTTCTTGTTCTTGTGAATAATCATTTGCCTCATTTAACCCTTTTAAATCTTCTCTACTTTTATTGTTATTATTATAACTTATTTTATCCAATTTTATTACACGTATAAAGTGATTACAAACATATTTAATAGTGTCAATATGACCTGGGTCAAATAAATTTATTTCTTTATATAAATTATTTATATTCTTTGTATTTTTATATATTACTATTTTCCCTAACATACTTCCTTTTTCTCTTAATATTTTTGTTAACGCTCTTGTATCTATTCCACCTATACATGGTATTTTATAAATTTTCAACCATTCACTTAACGTCATACAAGAATTATAATGATAAGAATTTTTTGTATATTCACATATTATTAACCCTTGAATTTGAATTCTATTACTTTCAAAATTTTTAACTAATCCAAATTCATCATAATGTACTTTTTCTACTCCATAATTTCCAATAGATGGAAATGTTAGCACAAGAATCTGTCCAAAATAACTTGGATCTGTTAATGCTTCCGGGTATCCAACCATAGCTGTATTGAATATAACTTCTCCTGTTACAATATAATCTTCATTTTCCGTTATGCTATTCTTAAATAAAAGATCCTCTTTCAAGTAACTTTTCTTTTCCAATACTTCGTTCCAATTATTTTCTCCTTTTATCAGTTCCCTTTTTGATAAGTTTTTCTCTTCTTCCTTGGATCCTTCATACCCCACACTGTATCCAACGAATTCAGTGTCATCTTCGAGTATCAGTTTCCCCACTGTTTTATAATCTAAGCAGAGGATACAAGTAAAATTTCAAACATATATATATATATATATATATATATATGTATGTACATGTTTTTGTAGCAGTATACACTCGCTTCCAAATGCATTAAAATAGTAGCACCCTGCACAAATGCTCATATTGAGATATCCGTATAAAAGCATTAACTTATTGATAAAAATTTGAACACATTGTATGTGTATCTATTACACATATGTACATTCTCAATCAAAATAACATCTGGTGTATTCTCAAACTTTGTATCTTTCTACATATCTAGATATTCTTATGTAGGTGCATGTTTGCTTTGTGCATAAAAGTACCGTAGTCAGGCCAGAATTCGGTCCTCATCATTTTCTTAAAAATGGAATTGATGTGTTAAATAAAAAAATAGAGCTAAGTGTTAAAATTTAAAGTATGATACACTGCTGATTTTGCAAAATGTAAAGTACTATCAAAGTATTTTAACTCATACATGTTCTTACTTGCATAATTAAAACATTTATATATATATATATAGTAGATTGAATGAAATAAAAATAAGATGAAAATGTAACTTTGTTTTGTTTTGTATTCTTTTACTTTGTTTTTCTTTGCTTTTTTTATTTGAGTTTTTTTTTTTTTTTTTTTTTCATCCCATAGGTGAAAAACAAGGTTAAATATATATGCTTAAATATATATATGTATATATACCTCTGTTAGAGGAGCAAACAGGATTTATAATTAAAATCTGTTCTGTGCTTTTATACCCCCCTTCTATAATACTGTGTATTATATTTTTATAGTATTTTATTATTTTTTTTTCAGCACTTTCACAGTACATTGTACGTATATATATATATATATATATATTATGTATAAAAGGAATGTGAAAACTTTCATTTTCTTCTACATGTACACTCCTCTGTACAGTTTTGAGCTATTTATATATATTTTTTAAATATTGCTTTTGTTATATATTTTTAATTCATGACAAATTCATAAATATGCAGCTGCCTATAACAGTGCGAGAAAAAAAATGATAATTTTTCCCACTTTGCCCACTTTTGTTTGCTTCATATTTTGTTTTAACACCTGAAAAATAACAAATTTTAAGGAAATTTTGTTTCCGTTAAATTCTTTTTTTTCTACCTTAGTTCTGTTTAATCACAAATTTATATATATTAAACATTTACGATAAAAAAGATATGCTTGCTTCTGATATATGTAAATATATTCTTATAAGCAGGTTCTGTTTTTTTATATATGCAAAAAGCATATTTCAAGTGTATCCAAAATATATAGTATAGCATGAATAATTGATGTTTTTTTTTTTTTTTTTATCATATTATAGTATATTAATGTATATTGGAGTCATATATAAAAAAAAAAAAAAAAATTGTTCAGTTTATATTGTGTTAATCTATTTGATCGCATACTTTTTTTTTTTTTTTTTTTTTTTATTTTTTTTCTGGTCTCCTCTTGAGCACCAAAACATTTAAGTGATTAAAAAACAACGTTTTCATTTTTTGTTTTTCCTCTTTAGAAAACTTATATTTTTTTTTTTAACTTGATATATATATATATATATATATATATATATATATCATAAAAACTACATTTTACCCTGTGTTAGCTGAAATATATTAAGCCAAAAAGGATAAGACAAATAATAGTTTACAATGTGATTTGGAGGACGCCGAAGAAATTGTTTTACTGCTTTCTTACAATATATAAACATATGCATACACATATATACATATATTTATACAAATTATCTGTTTTTATATTTTTTACTTGTGCTTTTATTATGGCATACATGCTAGAACTTAATCTTTCCAATGAAATTGGAATTGTGGCTTGTGGAATTACACAAGCAAGAATACATAAAAGGATATATAATTAACGAACACATTATACGCATCACTGGTAACTCATGTGCAATAATGTACACCTTAATTATTGAATTTAAAGCCAAAATAAAAAAAAAAAAAAAAAAAAAAAAAACACACACACACAGAAGTCTGAAACTAGAGTTAAATTATTCCATAAAAAAAAATTCACGAAGAAAAGGTAAAAATATTCTTCAATAGTGAGACGTAGAATGATCGGAAATTTTTATACAAAAGCGAAAAATAAGTTTCTCCACATTTATGGTTCATGGAGAAAGGTAAAACATTCTTGTTTAAATCGGTTGATTAAAACATTTAAATTGGCACTCTTCTTTTTCTTCTTCTCTTTTTTTTCTTTTTTTCTAGTTATCAATACTAAATTTCAATAACTTTTTCTCACCAATTTGGTTGCATTTTTTTATTCTTTAACAACAAAATCAAACAATTAAAAAGGGGAAAACTGTATATACTCATATATATATGTGCATATATATATGCGTAAGTAAGGAAAATAATTTTTTTTTGTTTTTTAGAACATAGAAGGGAATAACCGTATTTTTACTTGATACCGCAATTTTTTGTTTCCGAATTAACATGAAAATTTTAAATGGTGTAATCATTTTCTTTGTGTTATTTGTGCAAGTTGTTCTTCACCCCTTTAAATGCTAAAAATTTGCATCCACTTTTTTAGTTCCAAAAAAAAAAAAAAATGAAGTTTCTTTCTTTTCACATCAATGAAGAATATATCAGATTAACGGAGTGATGTATATGTCATTACAAACCCGCAGAATAGTTTACTAGCTTAATGGTTAAATGAAAGAGTTTATGAAATACTTTAAAAGGTAATTAAACCTATAACTATCACTATGCATCAAAGTCGAATAATTCGCCCCTTCTAAACCTGAACATTTTTATTTAACTTTATTTTTTTTTTTTTTTCCGTGTGTGAAAGCGCACCCAAATCCGTAAAGAAAAAAATATTACAAAAAAAAAAAAAAGAATTGGTGGATTTATTATAAAGGAAAAAACTAATGTTGCGTACATATACCCCCTATACGTTTTAATGAAAATATGTACAATTCCATATTATGTTGGAAGTGTATCATCACTTTCACTTCTTCTACTCATGCGAAAGGGTTATAGATATATATATAATAATATGTATAAGATGTGCATTGGATAAGTTGCGTTTAGTGATAATTCACCTTCTTTTTTTTTTTTTTTTCATGAAAAAGGAAAACCTGCATCACTAGGATTATGTTAAATACCCATACCAATTTTGCAAGAAAAAAAAAAAAAAAAAGTTTTTAATTCAATTAAAATTTTTGCTTTTTAAAATGTAAAAACTATTGTTGTATATTCTCCCAACAAAAGGAAAAAAAAAAAAAAAAAAGAGGAAAAACAAAACAAACAAAAATATTAAAAAAAAGTGGTTACAAATTTGTAAAAAAAAAAAAAAAAAAAAAAAAATAATATTTTAATTTGCATAACTTCATTAAACATAACATTTTTAACTGAATGGGGTATATACAAATATAACACTTGATTATATTGAAGAAAGCTATACATTTTTATATATCATAAAAAGTATATTTATAAATGAAAATAACAATATAAATAAATGTATATATATATAAGTATATTTGAAAATATTACTTATACGTCCCGAGGATAAATTTGTTTATGTTGAACTCTTATAAAAATTACAAAGCAAAAAGAAAAAATTACATCTCCCCCCCTGTGCCCTGTTTCCAATTTCTCCACAGCATACATATATTTTACATTTCAAAATGAATGTGGATCTGTTAAACCGTGACCCAGCTGAAGAGGCCAAAAAACATAAATTAAAAAGATTAATACCAAGCCCCAATTCGTATTTTATGGATGTAAAGTGTCCAGGGTGCCTTCAAATTACTACATTGTTTAGTCATGCCCAAAATGTTGTTTTATGTGGGAGGTAAAGCCAAATAAAAAAAAAAAAAAAAAAAAAAATATATATATATATATATATACCATAGCTATTTGCATTCCTATTTTTACATCCCCTTTATGTTTTGCTCTTTACACCATATCGATTTTCCGATAGAGTCATATGCATGCTATTTTATTTTTGTACTCATAATTTTTTCACCTTGCCATTAGAATGTGTGACATATACATATTTACCATTTATCTTTAATTTAATTATCATTCCGTCTACTAGTTTTCACTATTTTATTTAAAATGAACACACAAGCATATAACTATTATTTTACTTTATTTTATTTTTTTTTCTTTCAATTTTAGCTGTAATATTATGTTATGCCAGCCAACGGGTGGAAAATGTAAACTAACAGAAGGTTGCTCTTTTAGGAAAAAAATTGAGTAAATGAAGAGAAAAGTAATCACACAGGATTTATTCATATTGAAAAGAGGGGAAAAAAAAGAAAAAAACAAAAAAAGAAGAAGAATCAAACGCTTCATATTTGAGAAGAATAGTGAGAAGGAATTCCTTAATAGCTTAGAAAAATACGTTTTGCTAAAATAATTAGAAAAGACGATTTCCTATCCATACTAATTAAAATAACACATTAATATATTTCTTTTATTTTTACACCATAAGTAGAAATATACATGTTTACATATGCATACTTATACATAAACATATATTATTGTTTATACATATATAGCAACTTCATATATACCCCATTTTTTAAATTAAAAACAATAAAAAAAAAAAAAAAAAAAAAAACTTAAAAGAAGTGAACATTTTGTATTGTTCATTTGGTCTACCGGGTGCAAGCATATAAATGTTCGTTTCAGATACATAAGTGATATACTGAATAGCTGTTTCGAATTTGAATGTTCCAAATGTGCAATTGTTAATACGGTCTATAAAAAAAAAAAAAAGTCCTCTGTTCTGAACAAAGGTGAAAATATTTCCTCACCTCAAGTATATTTTAAACTTTCATAATCTTACAAGTTTTATCTAGTCCTTGGGAGAAAATAGGCACATTTAACAAAACACTTCGGGCATATATGCATTCGGTGAAAAGACAAGATATTAAAAAGGTTGTATTAATAATTATTAACAATATATATATATTTATAAAACTAGTTCTTCAATTAGTAAAAAGAAAAAAGAAGTACAAAAAAAAAAAAAAAAAATTAATATGCATTTTTATATAAATAATTCAAAAATATGCCACTCTGTGTATGCTTAATTAACAATTGAACATTTTTCTCACAAGCGTTAATATTGTCTTGTGAGAAGAAAGTGATACAATATAATAAAAAAAATAAAAATAAAATACAGTTACAAAAATATCATTATCAATTCCGAAGAGGAATATAGTGTAGAGGGAGTGTAACAAAATATATGACATAAACAACTTATTTAATTTTCAATGATTGAATAAAATGTTTAAAAATGAAAACCATTCCCCTTAGCAGGTTCATACATTTTTGCAAAGACATACGTATAATTATCATAATACCTTTATACACCTCTTAAAATGTGCACAAACACGAAAAAAAAAAAAAAAAAAAATCATACCACATAATACAATCCTGCTCCCGCTGCAAATGGGCAGGTTATATAAACAAACTTCATCTAATGTTTACTCCGTTCCGCTCGGCTCGCTTCAGATTAACGAGCAGTTCCACTTATTTTTTCTCTTTTGTTTAAAAAATTTTGCTTTTCTCCCTATTTAACCTTCTTAAATCTCGTTCTCGTATTGAATTTTTTACATCATTTAAAGACAAATCCATGTGCTTTCTTTTCTTCAGGTTGGAATTATCTGCTTTTTTAGAGGTTGCGTTTTTATCTGATAACATAGAATTAACACAATTTAATGCCTCATTTTTGGTTTTAATATTATTAAAAATGTCATAATCGTCGTATAGATAAATGTGCTTATTATTATCTAGTTTTATATAATACAGAACGCATCCTTTGCTTTTTTTTTCATTCACAGAATCGTTATTACGTAATATGGATGTTTGTGTTTCAACTGCTAAATCATTTACTGTGTCCTTAGTAATGCAAACATCATTTTCCTTATCTACATTGCTATGGAACTTCTCCACACTGTTGTTGCTTTTATCCACACTGTTGTTGCTTTTATCCACACTGTTGTTGCTTTTATCCACACTGCCGTTGTTTTTATCCATACTGTTGTTGCTTTTATCCACACTGTTGTTGCTTTTATCCACACTGTTGTTTGGTTTCTCCACACTGTTGTTGGATTTTTCCATACTGTTGTTTGGTTTCTCCACACTAACATTATCCAAATGAATTAAATTCGTATTCTTGTTTATATCTGTACATTGTGAGTTATAATTCAGCTTGCTTAATAAAAATTTAATATGCTCACAATTCAAATAATTTGTACAGTTTAACAATTTCAAGTTCTTAAATATATTCAAAAAATAGGATAATTTTGTTTTATTTTCATTACTAAGGGCATTTTCTACAAACTTCATTATACCTTCTTTCTTTTTTTTTGATTCCTTGCTGTAGTACAAATTCATGTTTTTAATTATGTCTTGTTCACTCTTCTGATAGTACAACAATTTTTTACATGTCAATAGGAAAATACTGTGCATTTTTGTTGACAAATTAGCTGGCATAGTGGCAGATTTATTGGCTAAAAATTCTCTAAAGAGCTTAAATATTCTCAAGTCAAGTGTTGCACTTGAACTATTACATAACAATTCTTCATTATCTGCAGCTCTTTTTAAATACAAATATTTACTACTAACAGTTGTTGACGTAGTAGTTATTCTTGGGGATATTGATCCTGCATATTCAAGATTACCTCCTGTCACATCAGTAATCATCGAATTGTTGCAGAATACCAATATAATTGGGTATACCAAAACATGCGATGTAAAATAACACAATACTTCGAAAATAAAACATATGTGTTCAGTAATTATTTTGAACAGAATATTAATAATTGATATGTTATAGCCACATATAACTGTTGCTTCTTCCAACACTTTGTAATCATTAAATTTTTTGATAGTCTTACCTAAGTGTATGTAAATTTCAAACATAATTTTTAATATATCATAAATTTCATTTAAATGATCCAAATGATCATATCCTAAATATACCCACTTATTTTCAATTCTTTCAAATATGTTCTCCTTTTTATTAGGAGCATTATTATCTGATTCTGCTATTTCTGTGTTATCATTCTTATCATACGAAATATCGTTATTTCCTAATTTTTCTCTCATAACATTATTATTTCCCTTGCTTTGGGGATAGTTTTTATTTTCATCTGTACTGTTTTTTCCTTCATCTGTACTGTTTTTTTTTTCACCTGTCTTGTTTCCATCAGCATTTCCTTCTTCATTTTCTTCAACTGCTTTAATTGCTTTCGTATTTTTCATTGTCGTTTCGTTAGAAGTCTCTTCCTCTTTTTTATCTACATTAATTATATCTAAAAATTTTTCATCTAGTAAGAATTTCCTTAGATGTGCATGCAATAAAGTATCCTCAACAGGCGTGTCCTTTTCCCCTATTACTTTTTTAATCCCAAAAAATATTTCTTCATTAATTTTGGTTAAAACATTTTTCAGAACATTTTTGCTAACTTCTAAAATAATTGTAAAATATTTTATAAGAATAAATTCATTTCTTTGAACTCTTTTACAATATAAATTGTAGTAGTCTTGATTAAAAGAATCATTTTGCCATATCTTAAAATTTCCCTTGTTGATAAAAATTTTCATATAATGAATACATTTGCTGTAATTCTTCCTCATAAAATAGTAAATGCATAAATGATAAGCTGCTTGTGAATTATAATTTCCACAATTTTTATTTTCTGAAATAAAATTTAAGCCTTCAATTATATCATTAAGTACATCTTCGTATTTAATTTCAATATTTTTTATTACCACCTTTAGTTTTGATAGATCATATTTAAATTCGTTTATTTCTTTTTCATTCAACCCTTTTTCGAAAGTAGAACGAATTGTGTTATTTGACATCTCGTCTAGGTGCTCATCTTTGCTCTTTTCCTTATATTCCTTTTGGTTAAGGTCTGAAGAAGGGCCATTTTTCAAGTTCCAATTGTTGACATCAGAATCCTTCAAGTTATTATTTCTATTTTTGTCCATTTTTTCTGTTTCAATGTCTGTGTTGGCTTCATCATATTCCATGCTGTTCGATGAGTTAAGACACGAGGGTAAACTAGAGTTATTCAATTTTCCATTTTCATGATATTCAGTATAATAATTTACACGTACGTTTAAACTTTTTTTCCTTTTTTTTTCCTTATAAGTATTTTCTCTATTTTTAACATTTTCACTAACTGTCTCTTCACTCCATTTTGAATGATCATCTAAAGTGTTGATTTCATTGGAGGAAATATCCTTTCTTGAAATATCTGCTAATATGTTTTTATTTCCTTTTTCATTATGCATATCATTATTTATTCTACATTCAGGAAGATTGTCTAAATCTTCATCCGGAACATCTATGTTTAATGCATCCATTGTGCTGCAACATTTTGCAACATCGCTATTGTAATCATTTTCAAATGTAGTAACAGAAATTTTGCCAGTTTTATTTGGATCATATATATAATATTTAATATTTTCTCTTAAAAATTTTGGATCCTTTACATAATTTAATAGTTCGTTTGATAGATTTGTGTCATATTTGTAACTAAACAGGGAAGACAAGAAAAAATATCTCGGGTAGTACAAGCATATTTTCAATCTAGTTACTAATAATTTAAACAACGGGATAATCATTTGTGTATTTTCCTTATCACTGTTAATGATATGGATCCTCTCATTCCTTATCATGTAATAACAATTTGTATTTACGAAGGAGGGTTTTAGAGCAAAGCTCTTTTTCAAACAGTTCTCCCCATGGCTATTATTGCAGCTATTATTACTGCTGTTATTATTATTGCAGCTATTATTACTGCTGTTATTATTACTGCTGCTATTGTTACTGTTGCTATTATTATTGTTACTACTATTGTTATTCGTTTCTTCACTTTTTCTATAGCTTTTGCTGCAACTTCTTAACTTTTCATGTGTAATCTTATTCTTCACTTGACTATCCCCACTAATTTCACTTTGGTCAATCTTGAATTCTTTATTCTCTTCTGCTTCTGAATATTTTCCTTGTTCACTTAACACGCTACGCATGTTCAACTCTTTCTTTTTTAAGACAGATGCATTTTCATCATTCGTTTGACAGGACTCGTGAAAATCTTTTTGCTGCGAACCAATCTGGTGCATGTTCAAAAAATTAGTACTTAAAAACGTTAAGCTGTCGGCATAATGGCACATACATATTAACATAAAATGCAGCAGCAGATTATCTGATGAGTAAAAATTATCGAGATATTCAGATGCGTTGACATTATTGGGGCATTCAGATGTGTTGAAGTTATTGGGACATGCAGATACATCATGGTTATTGCTACTCGTAACATTTTTTTTATTACTGACATGGCTATGTTCAGAATCATAGCTCTGTGACAAGAAAGAGTTAAAAAGGAAATGGAAACATTTCCCTAAAAATAAAAATACTAAATAAATTGTTTTCTCATCCAATTTTTGACAATCCCATGAATTAATGGAATAATTATGAACTCTATTTTTTAAGTAAAACTTTAAAATGTTGATGTAATATTTCCTTGAAATTTTTTTGCTATTTCTTTTTCTGAAAAATTGTTTTTGAAGCACATAAGCTTTAGATAGAAAACCTACTGATGCTTTTGAATCATTTCCATCACTGAGTTCTTCTTTTTTTACTTTAATTTGGTTCATATCAAGATCTTTCATAATATTTGATCCTTTTCTCACATCTCCAAGTCTGTTCATATATAAGTTTTTTCCATTAGATCCTTCTTCTACGTGGGTGTTATTTTTTCCTTTTTCTTTTCTTTTATTATTACATGCAGCTGGAATGTTGATACTTTCTATGTTTGAATAATTTTCCTGTACTTCTTTTTTAATCCTTGTAAATGGCGATCCAGCAGTTTTCTTTTCCATATCTGTTAAATGTTCTACTACATCTTTGCGGCAATATATTCCCTCATCATCTTTGGTTTCACTTTTGCCTTGTTCTGAGGAAAAAATTTCTGAGAATAATTTTTTGTTCTTATTATTACTTACCTTACTCTTGAAATTTGATTCATCCACGTAAGCAACATTATCATATGTTGTCCTTTTCCTATTGGCAATTTCTACCTCATTTCGACACCCCAAATTGTTACATTTTTGAAGAAATTTTGGTGAGCATTGTTTTGTACGTGTATCATCAGAATTCTGTATACTAATCATTTGATTATTCATATATTCATCTACACATAAATTGAAACTACGAATTGTTCTTAATCCATTGAAGGATTTATATTTCTTCTTCGTTGGCTCTATATTGAGAAATGACAAAATATTATTATTAAATATATCACGTTTTAAATATAAATTCTTTAAATACATACACAATTTCAAATTTTTTTTTATTGTATTGAAATTATAAAAAGAGTATTTATATTTTAAGGAATTTATAAAGGCCTTATTCTTTTCTTCAAATGTGTAAAAAAGGGAGTATTTAACGTAGGAAGAAATGTAGAAATTTAAATTATTAAACAAATTCTTAGCGTTTAATATATTAATTTTGGAATTTACACAATTGGTTAATATTTTGTAAAATAAAAGATTTATATATCTATGCTGTGAATTTGACAATATCAAATGGTAGTCATTTATCTCTTGGTAAGCATTTTGCACGTGATTATCATGCTTATAACCTTCACCTGAAAAACCTGTTTTACCTTCTGCATTATTATCATCATTGCCATTATTACCATTATCATTATCATCATTATTATCATCATTATTACCATTATCATTATCATCATTATTACCATTATCATTATCATCATTATTATCATCATTATTACCATTATCATTATTATCATTATTACCATTATCATTATTATCATTATTACCATTATCATTATTATTACCATTATCATTATCATCATTATTACCATTATCATTATCATCATTATTACCATTATCATTATTACCATTATCATTATTATCATCATTATTACCATTATCATTATTATCATTATTATTACCATTATCATTATTAATATCATCCTTTTCCTCTAGGTCCATCTCACAACAGCCTTGCTTGTCTTCCATATCTGTTGCATCCTCCATAACATATGAAATGTTGCAATCAACACTTCTCTGTTTGAGGGAATCTGTCAATGGTGCTATAGTGAAGATATGATTCTTAAGCAAAATTTTTTCTTGAACTATTAAATTATTCTCTGATGTATTATCTTTCGCCCTTAACTCAGTTACCAACAAACTATTATTGTAAGATTCTTCATGTATACTTAAGAATAAATCCATAAAATGATGAGATGATTCATCTTTCCCCCTATAATGATACTGGAAATATTTATAATATACATAAATTAAAAAGTTCAGTAATATATTTGCATGTTTTAACACACTTTTAATATACAAAAATTTTAAAAAATAATATATCTTATATAGGTCAGTGTTGTACAGCATATTATTAACATGCTTTGATGTTATATTTAATAATAAATATTCTGAAAGTACAAGTTCTGAAAAATATTTATCTTCTAAACATTTATATAAATGAAAATATTGCTGAAATGTGTAATAATACAAAATCACATTCTTGTTATTATAAAAGGAAGCCTTTAGACCAATATTTAATTTATCCATTATTTTTGAAATGTTGAAATTATATTGCTTATTATAATCATAT
Organism: Plasmodium gonderi; assembly: GCF_002157705.1. Taxonomy (NCBI): domain Eukaryota; phylum Apicomplexa; class Aconoidasida; order Haemosporida; family Plasmodiidae; genus Plasmodium; species Plasmodium gonderi. The sequence continues at coordinate 453,585 of NW_021628939.1, forward strand.
TTCACTTCACTCAAAATATGAATAAATGAGCTGTAAAACATGTTGCTAAAATGGTTGTAGTACTTTTTATTTATTATTTTTATTAGTTCTAGATAGTCAATATTTTTTTTATTTAAAAGATTAAACATTCGGCTTTGATACGCTCTATACACATTTTTAAAATAATAAGGATTGTTATTTAGCATAATTTTAATTTCTCTCTTTTTTTCGTTCCTTGATTTTTGTATGTTTTCGACACAATTAGCAACCTGATGAATGTTATTATTTTCATCTATTTTTTTATCTTTATTCTTATCATCAAAGACCACTTGGTTAGGTGAATCAAGTGAACAATCCTTTATCATATTTTGTTTCATATATGTATCATTTTCATTATAAGTTATTGAAATTTTTTTGAAAGTTTGATTTTTTATTGCATATGTTTGCATATTTTTATCCCCTTTTTTTCTGATACTACCAAATGAGTCTGTATAATCAGTGTACCATTTTCTTTTATACATTTTTCTCTTTACTATCACAAGAAGATAATTCTTTCCAACGTATTCATTAAATTTTCTTTTCATCTCTTCTTTTATTTTATATGGATTTATCTCATTTAATTCTTTTATAAAACAGTCAAAATCCTCAATTTTAAATTCTCCCTCGTTTTCTTCTATATATACATTTTTTACGTATTCATAAAAACATACATAATAGTAATCGTCATTTAGAAACATGTCCTTCATATAATCTAAGTACACATTGTATGCTAAAGGATCCATGTAATCTGAGCTTGTTTCATCATCCAGTGATATCATTTTTTCGAAAATTTTCACAAAGGTCATCATGAACTCCTTAAAAAAAAAAAAAAAAAAAAAAAAAAAAAGAGAGGATAAAGGATTGGGAAAAGTGAAGCCATACAAAAATTCTTAATTGCGTACACATTTTTCCATTTGTTCTCAGAATAATATATTAGTCCCATAAAAGGGCTGGTGTTGGATGAGTGCATCGAGAGGTTAATTATGTACTCCCCATTTGGAATATTATAAAAAATAAATAAAAAAATAGAAAAAAAAATAAATAAACCATGCGACACGAAACGATGATCATAGCACAGAAAACGGTTTCACTCCTTGAATCTTACCTTTCCCTCACTTTTAGATCTTTTAAAATTTATCAAAAACTGGAGAACGTTATAATCATTGAATTTGTAGTACACATTGTTAAAGGAGTAGTTCAAGTAGGTATAATCTCTGCAGGGAGCGAAATTCAAATGTCTTCTACTGGATATCCAAAAAAATTGATTCATATAAGTATTATAATCAACCAACTTCTTCACATCTAAACATATACTCTGCATGTATTTATGTATGTACAGAGAGAGGAACAATTCGACTGGTTTTATTTCACTCATTTTCATATTAAATATGTCAAGTGTGTCATTTGTAATTTTTATTCTCTTCCCAGTTAATTCGTTTTCAATTTTATCTTTGGAAACTATGTCAAATGGATAAACCAATTTTAAAAATAAGAAATTATTAAAAAGAAATGAAAAGCAGATATTAATGAGGCTATTGATTGTATGATTATTTCGATGAATTTTGTTATATACTTTGATATTTTTTATATCAATATATGGTATTATCATATCATATATTATTTTGCTAACAATTTTTCTTCTGTTCCTTTTGTATATATCAAAATAGTTATATTTATCACATCCAAGAGGAGCTTCTTCATTGTTTTTGAAAACACTATATGTTCCCTCGGTGGGGTATGTAAAAAAACACTTATTATCTGTTTTCTCCCTTGTATTTTTGTTAATACTATTTCTTACCATAGTATTATTTAAACATTCTTCCTTTTCTAAAATGTTAAAAAAAACACTGCTCTTCACTCCTTCTATATTGCATGAAGAAGAAAATCTCTGATTAGAGTTACTTCTTCGCAAAATATTTTTCTTTTCTTCATTATTCCTTCCTTTTAATATTTTCCCCTCCCCGTTTTTCCATCTAGCCAAATAATACAGCACACATGAAAATATACAATTGAAAGAAGATTTAGTACTTCCTCTGATGTAGCGAATTGTCTTTTTAATATTATTTAGAATTAATTCATAATATAAATTATCATGATGAAAATAATTTATATTATATAAACTTCTTTCTAAATGTATAGATATATCCGTATTAAATGATGTCAGTAATATATTTAAAGAAAAATAAAACAAATTTATTGAACATTTGTTAATGTTATACAGTTCACATTTTTCAATATTAAAATAGTTGACGTATTCCTTTTGTAGGATATATCTAAATAGGGTATGATATATTAGTTCATTCTTCATCTGCACAAAATAATTCATGATATTGTTTTCTTTACATAGTTTGTTGAGTTTCGAAAATACATCATTCAATTCCAGTACATCTCCTCTATTTTTGCAATTACTAAAGAGGTCTAAATAAAAAACACTATTTTGTAACAAATTTTCTATTAAATTACAAAATATGTATATATATTTATTTTTCTTCATTTTATTTTTCTTATTATGTTTTTTTTTTGACATTAATAGTACGTTAATAGAGCTATAATTTAAAAACGTTTCTAAATAAATTTCGTAGCTTCTACTATTTCCTTTGTCCTTATAAAAGGTGCTGCGATTCACATCATTATTATCACTTTTGCAATTCTTAATATTCAAATCTTCGAAAATTCTGCTAATAGATTTCCTATGCTCCAAGTTTTGTAACCTTGAATCATGGCCTTCTTTATTTCCTATTTCAAGGTCTTCATTTTTTTCATTCTTTCTATGTAGTAATTTGTTCTTATAATCAATAGCGCTATTCATAACTATCCTGCTTTTCATTTTGCTAATTTTTTTCTTATCCAATTTTTTGTTATCCAGATTTACATATGGGTTAAAATGTAAATATGTTTTTAAAACGGAGGATAACAATAATATGATACTACTCGAAATGTGTAAAAAGATATAGTACGTATTATATATATCATTATTCATAAAGAAATCTTGCATTTTTCTTAAATGCAAAATGTTATAATTTTCAATATGCAGTATGGATATAAGTATGAATAAAATGTGTGCATAATTACAACTCAGTGTAGTGTATATCTTATGTTGACTCTTATTTGTCACGGAAATATGTTTAAAATAGAATGCATTATTTATTTTTTTCTTCAATTTTTTTTTCGATTTTTTTAATTTTTCATAACTCTGTAAAATACGTTCGTTTCTGCTTGAAAATTTCAATTGCTCCTTCTTGGGCATCTCCCCTTTTTCCCACATCTGCCTTCGGCTCCTTTTTGTACAGAATTTTTCTGAAATAGATTTTCTTTCTAATTCTTCCATTTTAATAATACCATCCTGAATAGCTAACACGGGATTACACCTACTTGTGTTTATCACATTTATGTCATCCCTCGTTGAGGAGAAGTTCAAATGGTTCTTGCCCACCAGGAATTTATTTCGCTCTTGTTTTCCATCCTTGTCCTTAACATAATTTTTAGCACTGCAGGATGAGTTACACATATGAGGATACTCAGAATAAGAGACTTTTACACATTCCATGTTATTATTATATAAACACATCTTACTAATCCTATTATGATTCTCCAATTTCTTCATGCTCACCTTATCGCCCATGGGATTAACAAAATATTTATTCATTTTTTTTCCAATTTTTTTATCCAATATGCTATTTTTTATTTTAAGTTTCCCATTTATACTAACTTTTTTCCTTACTTCATTTACAATTTTGTACATTATTCTCCTTCCGAAATGCACTTGGCCTATTGATTGGGATACTTGCTTCCCCAACATGTTTTTCTGCTTCTTCTTCCTTTTTTCTCTCTCAATATGTTTTTGCACACTGTCATAATTAAACAAATTCGTGACAGATCCATTCACCTTGGTGTTAACATTTCTATGTCTCTTCACTTTCTGTTTCCCCATATACTTCTTATCTACCTCTATGTGAATATCAATTTTTACTAACGTGTTAATGAGGACATGGAAAGACGTAAAAATGTTATTTAAAAAATTGTATGAACAACCGTATCTAAAATTTACAAAATTGAAAATGTTTAACATATTCCAAGTGGCTTTATCATCATATGAAAAAATATCTTTTTCAATTCCAAGAATTTTGTACAGTTTATTTGTGTGTATTTCTGAAAAAGAGTTCAGACGCAAGTAGAAAATGGAGAAAACAAAGCTATATATGTTCATCAATTTTTTTATCACTGAGAAACAGATATGCTGATCCATTTGATATTCCATTATAAAATTCACACAATCATTTACAAATTCGATAATTATATTCTGTATCTCAAAATCTAAGGATAACATGCACAGTCTTGTATCAAAAAGGGAATGAAGATAATCAATACTTTGACTAAAATTTTCATCCACCTCTTTCGCTCTTTTGTATAAACTTAGGATACTATTTTCTTTCAATTCTTTGCATATGCATTTCTTTATATATTTATACGAATATGCTAGCAAGAGAAAACGCTTTTTCTTTTTATTTACTCTTACCCTTTTGTATGTTCCTTTGTTCAACTTTTCAAATGAAATTAATATTTTCAGTATTTCACATTTTCTTCCACTCCAGTTTTCTCCCCCTTTTTCTCCCCTCTTTTCTCTCCCATTTTCTGTTGCTTTATTACCCTGACTTAAACTATTATCACTCATCTTTGCGATGTAATTTCGATGCATGTTATACATCCTGTTAACATAATTATCTTCCCTTAGAACTTTAAAAAAGGAAGGCTTCAAAAAAATGTTCTTATTGTACAAAGTGTAATTAATTTCGTCAAAAACATAATTGTAGTTTTTATTTATTGGAATTTTTTTTATTTTTAATGTTGTGTAAAGAGTGTTACAGTAGTTGACAATTTTATCGATTTTTTTCCAAATTATTTTTCTGAACATATCGTTTTCGTACAGTTTCAGATTTAATAAGAAAAAACATTTATTGTAACATTTCAAAAATGACGAAAAGGTAATATTCACATTTTCATCTAACTTTGTAAATACTTTTTTAAATTTTTCCATGTTACTAATATATGAATTCTGCGTTGTACTTTTTTTTTTTCTTAATTGTCCTTTTTTTGTTAAAGACATCATGTGCCATTCTTCTTTATCTATGTGTTGTTCATTCTGGATACCTTTCATATATCTACATTCTTTTTCCATCTCTTTATATTTCTTCAATTTGTCATACGATTCTTCCATATGTGTTGTACCTTCCTCATATGGTTCTTCCTCCTTGGCCCCTGCCCTTTCCCCATCATAACATTGTTCTTCTTCCATAACTCCCTCCTGGATATCCAATTGGTAATCCTCCTGTTCGCTCCTTGATTTCTCCTCTTCCTCTTTCATTTGTGCTTGTCTTGCATTTTCATAACCACTTTTCAGCATTGTGTGTTCCTCATGATCAAATGATCTCTTTCTCATCAGACTTTCCATGATATTGTTACCTTCAAACATTCCCTTATGGAACTCTGAATGATTTCCTTTCGTTTGATTCTTTGGATTCGGACCTCTCTTACGATTATTTTTATAAAGGCCAAAACCTCTTCCTCTATCTGCATTTACTTTGCAAAAATTGCCCGTTTCACTTTTAACTAAATAATTTATATCATACTTATCCAGAAAGAAGGTAACATTTTTGAAATAATATTTGGAATTTAAATATAAGAATTGCAAAAATAAGAACAACACTCGCCTCTCAACAGTGCCATCTTCTTCATTATAACTAAATTTAATTAGTAAGCAATTTAAAATACTAAATGTGTAATTAATAAGTATTTCCAAATTTACATTATCATATGTATATTTCCTTTTCAGTCTATTCATATAACATTTATATAGCAATTTGAGAATATACAAATGACAGTGAATGACATTTAAGCAATTATCAAACATGATACAGGAAATAAAATCATGATGTGTTGTTTTTTTCCTTTCCACATTATTTATTACCTTGTCTCCATCTTTCTCAATATTGTGATAAAAATATGTTAACGTGTAACAGTTAATATTTGTCAAATAAAAATGATACAATCGCAAAAAGGTAACATACTCATGTATATTTGTCTTATTAATTATGTTATTTGTTGTGAAGAAAAAAAATATTTTAAACAAAACATTTCTTATTCTGTATTCATCACTTCTCTTGTCACCTCCATCCATGCTAATACTGCTACTACTGTTACCATCATTACAGCTCCAACAATAATGATAAAAGAGCAACATGATAATTTCTTCAGCTTTTATTCTAGAATCCATGTTATATGCATCGGATATATTTATGTATTCATAAAATTGTTCTATGTCTAAAATTTCCTTGTCTTCTTTACTCATTTCGATGTAAACATTTTCCCGTTCACAATTGGGCGCATGTGTTATGGAATTTATGTCCCTCAAGTTGAGTTCTGCTAATTGGGTATCGCTCGAAATGCTTAACCAGTCCTGTAAAATTATTTTATTTTTATAATTTGTTCCATTCGTGTCACATACACCACTCGGGTCATTCTCCCCATCTGCGTCACAGGTGCTAATCTTCATATCACATTGCTTCATTTCTTCATCATCCTTTTCCTTATCCTTACTGTTCAATAAGCAGTAGGGATCTCTATCAATTGTGTTTTCATTATTTTTTAAGGACAAATTGGAATTCTTTATTTCACTATTCATTTTGTCACTATTCTGGTACTCGTTAGAAAAGAATTCATCCAATCGTTCTCCTATCAATTCTTCTTTTTTCTGATTAGTGTACGAATTAGTATCACTGTTATTTACAATGGTGGTCGAACTGAGTTTTATATCGGTGTAAGGATAATTCTGTTCATGCAATTCTGCAGTTTTACTTCTTCTACTTAAATTAAAGATATTGAAATTGTGACAATGATGAGGATTCATTTCATGCATAATATGGTGTAATGATTTCTTAGGACTATCCTTGGTAGTATCATTAAGAATGTGCCTGAAAATGTCCTTAAAAAGGGCTCCACTATCGGTACTGTCGTAATTTGCAAAATAATAGAAATAAGAATATTTCATTTTAAGGATTTTTTTTTTTAAATAATCCTTTTGTTTTATCTCTTTTAGTAACAAAATATCGATAATAAAATGAGAAATATTAAAAAAATTACTACTATTTATATGATCCACTTTATCTATGGCATACATATTTTCATACAAATAATAAATGTGCTTTATGTTGTTATTTTTCTTAATACTTTTTAAAATTTTTGAATAATTTTTTATAAGAAATAATTCGTCTATATCATCAATAAATTTATCACCAATATTGGATAGTATTGAATTGTTATACGAACTTATTTTCTTTAACTTATCTCTTATCCTTTTCTTATTTATTTTGTTAATACTTAGAATTATCACTTCTTCAATTTCTTCTTTCTCCTTTTTATATTTCTCATTGTATGCGTGATCATTAAAACTCCTGTGCTTGAACCTTTTCCTTAATTCGTTGTATAGGTTGATAAACTCGCTCGTGTCAAAATTGGCACCTTCACCCCTTGATTCATTTTTCTGTTCATTCGTTGGTTCCAGTTTATGGCCCTCTTTCTGGTCCTCTTTTTTCCCCTTTTTATTCTCTTCTTCACTCTCCTTTCCACCCTCCATTTCACCCGCCTTTTCACCCTCCTTTTTCTGCTCACCTTCGCAACTCATTTCTAAAATTTTCACCGTGCCGCTTCGCTGATCATCTCTCTTTTCCTCTTCCTGCTTAACCGAACGATCTACACTAATTCCTGCAGAAATTTCTTGGCTACTTTTCCTGGCATATTTTTCAGTCATATTATTTTTACCTAGCTTCTCCAAATCACTGTTACTCTCATGCAGATCAATTTTTCCTATGTCTTGATCTTTTTCTACCCGGATCAGAGTCCCCGTGTTATTCATATTTGACCTTTTCCTAAATCCTTTCGATGGAGTTGCATTTTCACAGGATGCACTCTTATAACGCACTACTTGATCAACAAATTTTACCAAAAAATCGTATTTATTTTTCTTACATATTTCATATAAATCATGAAAAAAATCTGATATTCTTTTTCTTTTCACAATTTGTTTTGCTTTCTTTTTCTTGTTCTTCAAATAGTAAATGTGATAATACTCACTCACTAAGCGGGATTCGTATTCCTTACATGCGTTTTTTATTACGCTACGTATAGAAGCACTTTTAGATTCAACTGAAAAAAGTTCATCGAACACGTTATTCGATCTTTTCGATTTGGATTTTTTTCTCTTCATTTTTTTCATCTTTTCTTTTTTTATTCTTTCTCTTTTATTCTTTTCCTTCCTAGATTGATCTTTTCCTTCTTTTCCTTCACTTATCATACCTTTTTCTACTTTATATTTTCGGGGCCTACCCCTTTGTGGTTTTATCACCTGTTTCTCCTCCTTTATGTTATTACTCTTCTCTAAGCTAAAAAAATTATTATCTCTTTTGCTGTTTTCAATATACTCACTTGTTTCTACTTTTTCTTCAATATTGCAGTAATCAAAACTGCAAGCCTTTTCCTTTTCCAAAGCGAGAAAATTGTTAGATATTTGTACACTATTTTCACAAGGTACAAAATGAGAGGATTCATTATTTGTTTTTCTCCTTTTATGTTCTAATAGATCATGCTCAATTGATAACACAGAATCGAATGCTCTGCAACCGTTTAAATTAGAATTGTTTTTATATACTTCTTCTTCATTCGCTTTTTCATTTGTCTTTCCTCTCGTATACTTGATAATGCTCTTCTGCTGTGACATACGTTTATGGGAATTATTCTTATCAGAAATAGGAGAGGTATTATTCAAGGAAAGATTATGTTCTCTATTTACAAAATTCATGGATGAACTACGGACAATAGTGTGAATGGCATTACAAGAAAAATTTCGAGGGTAGTGATTAGATAAAACACAGGGTGTTGTGTTGATTGGAAATATACATGGAGATGTTTTGCTTAAAAATTGCGTGTTGGAATTGTTTGTAAAATTGATTTGATTTGTTTGAACAAAATTGGCCTCTCCGTTGTTCATAATATTTACAGGGGTCTGATTCATCATGTTTGTTGATGTATTTGCAAAACCACTTCCTAACGAGTTGTTAAAGAAATTGTTTGAGAAACTTCTTAAAATATTTCCTGTTGGTTGTCTGACAAAATTGACAGATGAATTATTGATGATTCTATCAGGGGATTTATTCAAAATGTTATAAGATTCACTTTTTAAAATACTTCTTGGACTGTTGTTTATAAAACTAATGGATTTACTTTTCATAAATGGACTGTGCGTATTTTTCAAAATTTTGCTCATGGGATCTCTAAATAATATATTATTCACATTATTACAAAAATTGTTTGGAATGTTACATTCTTCCTTCGATAAACTCACGAAGCTATTTTCAGGTGAAACCTTATTGTTATTGTTGTATTTATTTTCTTTTATTTGAATATTAAGACTATTACTCCATGGGAGAAAATCATTGGAAATACAGCTCTGTTTATCATTGTCCATTATCAGTAAGGATTTTTTTTTCTCCAAATTGGTAGAAAATTTGTCTTTTTTTACCGTAGCATCTTTAATGGAAAAGTGGTCATTATATAAGGTAAATTTCTTCTCTTTGTTATTTGAAGCAAAATAGACATCTTCCCCTTCATTCGTATAATTTTTATTTTTATTTCCTTTGATGACCTCATCTATTTTGCAAATGCTACTTTTAAGAGTACACGATTTAGAATCTTCAGAAGATGAAAATTCTTTCGTTTCATTTTCCTCATTAGATGATCTTGCTATATATTTATTATTATCTAAAAAAAAATTTTCATAAGATGAATTTTCAAAAAAATCATTTTGATCATCTATAATTTTTGCTTGTTCTTTTCCGTCTATGGAGAAATTTTGTCTAAGTATTCTTATTGTATTTTCATAAATAGTTTGATTAAAATGTTTACTTCCCTTTTCATTATATAATAGAGAACAATGAAAAGAATTCTTGGCATTCAAATAATAAGAAATATTATTGCTCTCTAAAAAATATTTTATAAATATAACCCCTGCATTATAACATATTTCTATTTTATACTTATCAGAGACTTTATTCAAATATTTAGATAATAATATATACGTTAATGATCCATATTTATAATTTTCTAAATAAAAATAAACATTTCCTATTATTTTTAAAATTTCGATTTTACCTACATAATCTTTTTTTTTTAATTTTTCAATATTTTCTAATCCATAATTTAAGCATTCCTCAAACTTGAACTGTTTATATAACTCCCTTAAATGAATTACATATTTATTCATTTTTTCATTTTCTTCCAAAGCCATAGTTTTTCTATTCTTACTATTTTTTGTTGACATATGTTTTGACAAAAGCATTTCTACATATTTTTCATTCATCAAATACAGGGAACTCCTTTTGTATCTCCTATTATTCTTATTAATAAGTCTGTTTTTTCGCATATTTATTTTTTTCATTTTTCTGGGTTGTAATTCCCTTGCGAATCATTGTGACATCTGCTTTTTGCTGCTTTTACAATAAGCACAAAACAAAATTTAGTGCAATTCTTCCTTTTTAAAAATTTTTGGAAGTACATAAGTATAGGATCTGTGTAGCAGTACATACGCCCATTTATCTGTAAGCGCGTGCTAACTAGACATGTTAATGCCTGTCCTATGAAATGAAAACTCAAGAATACTCAAATAGTCTATCCAAATGAATGTAAAAAGTTTCAATACAACTTGTTTTTGGTGCATAGGTTTTATTTGTTTATTGGAAAATAACCTAATACAATGTTATAAATGTTTTGTGTTCTTCTTGCTTAAATACATATATATATGCTCATCCATGTATATTTTGTGTATATACAATATATTACACCGTTATAAGGGGAAGGGGAGTAAGAACCAAAAATATTTATATAAGAAAATATTCGTGTCACATTTTATTATTTTTTTTTCCCCCTCACACACCCCTTGTCATTCTCTATTTACACGACAATATATATTATGTATATGTATCTCCTTGTACAGTCTTCAAAACGGATTAAATATATGCATTATGTACAGATGGAGGCACTTGTAACATTTTGGTTTTTGTTAAGATAAATTTTTTGTGTGAAAAAAGCGTTTGACATATTCTAAATTTTCGGTATGTTCATATTGCTTCGTTATTATGAGTGCATTTTACTTTTTAAAAAAAAAAAAAAAGAAAAAGAAAAAGAATCATATATGCACAAGCACTTCTGTTCTTAAAGGGAACTTAAGGGTAAAGTTTGAGAATAAATTGAACAAACTTAAGCAAATGTTCAACAGATGAAGCAAAAAAAAAAAAAAAAAAAAAATGAATAAGCGAAGGGAAAAAATAATGGAAAAAAGGGGAATGAAAAATTCCGTTCCAATGCAAACAAAGCAAAGGTTATTACACTAGTTCGAAAAGAATTTCAATTTGCTGCAAATGTTAATGTACAAATTTTGCTACCGTGATGGGAAAAAAAAAAAATAAAATAAAATAACATGTGAATAATTTTAAGTTCTACTAAACTTATTGAAAAGATACACTAATTAGGATAACTAAGAGATGACAAGTCTAACGACCAAAAAACAAAAAAACATAAAAAAAAAAATTCCAAATAGGAAATGAAAATAATTGAAAAGATTACAGTAAATATGACTTCCCCTGATGCGTTACATCCATATCTCATTACATAACTTTTACTTAAATGTAGATTTTTTTTTTACACGTAAAAAATGCTATATGTAATTCTCCTAAAGAGAAAATATTCCCAGTGCATATATACACTTCAAAAATTCTCGCATGGACACAAAAAAGTTCCTGAATTTAATTTTCTACTACCTTGGGGGAAGGAAGGTCTTGTTTAATTTATGACTAATGTATATGGGTAAACAATAACATAGGGGATATAATATATTCAAGCAGATTTTGCGAAAAATAATTATTCTAAATGTGCAGAAGCTACATAAAAAAAGATGCGAGAAAAAAGAACTAAATATGTATATGCATGTGTACATGCATGCATATATATGCCTTTTTCTTTAATTTTGAAAGACTTATATATATATATATATATATATATATATATATATATATATATATATATATATATATATATATATATATAATATATATACATCATCTATTGTTCACATAAAAAAAAATAAAATGAAATAAACCTTTACCCATTTTTAATTTGCCTTAAGCAACATTTCGAATTTATTGTGCATTTTTCCCCTTCTCCAGAATGGTATATATATATTTTTTTGTATGTCAAAAAAAAAAAAAAAAAAAAAAAAAAAAGAAAAATGTGAAACAGGGAGCTTTAATCAGTATGCAAATAATACATTATTACATATCACTTTAAAAAAAAAAAGAAAAATGTGAATACAAAAGTAAAAAGTACCATGCAAATAATCTACAAGATTAATTAGTGCACACTTTGTTTATTATTATTGTTATTTTATCATATATATATATATATATATATTTTTTTTTTGTATGAACTAAAAAACTGCTGGGTGAATTAAAAAAAAAGTATAGTTGCCTATAATAATGATAACAGAAAATGAATTGGAATAAAAAATAAGAAATGGTACTTCGTTATAATTGTAGAAATTGTTTAGACGAATAAATGGAAGGGAGGAGGGGACGGTAATGGGTGCACTTAAAAAAAAAAATAAATAAATAGGGAATAATAAAATAGATAAGCAAATAAATACATACGTAAATAAATAAGTAATTCCTATTTAGATGATTTATCAAATGAATAAACAAAAAATACTCAAATGCATGACTAAATATGAACTAAAGAACTAAACAAGGTAAGGAAGTGTCCATATGACAAATCGTGTAGACGAGGGGATACCATCAATTGATGGGCACTTGTAAGAAAACTTGTGAAAAAGGGAGAGAAACACAAATGCGGACGAGAGTAATATGATGAATACAAATATATTTTATTATTTTATTATTTTTATTTTTTTTTATTTTACTCTTATGTTAACGAATAAGCACAGGTACCCCTCTTCCACGATGAAAAAAAAAAAAAAAAAAAAAAAATTAACCGAATGAATAAATTATTCTGAGGACCTTCTCTAATGAATTATATATGTCTATATTTTCAATATAGTTGATGGATGGATGTAAATATTTGGTCTCATCTAATAAATACTTCTGTATATGATTAATATAATTAATATTTTTTATATACTTATTTTCTTCCTTATTAGAATGTGTAGATCTGCTTGAAAATCTACGAATACTTGTCTCCCTATCATTAATATATACTAAAAAATAGATAATATTATTTGGATATTTTTTGCTCAATTTACTTATCATATCTGCGTTTACATGCACCCCTTCAATGATAATTGATTCTTTACTTGTTATATGATCATTAATTATGTCATCAATATAATTGAACAATAATTCACATTGTTTTGAGTAATTTTCGATACACCTCTGCAGCATTTTTTCCATATTTTCTGTTTTCTTCATTTCAGGGTACGTATTTTCTGGGTTATATTGTTTGCATACATTACAACCTTCTCTTTTATGGATATCACCATTATTTATCTCTGGATTTTTCTTGCAGCTGCACGCCTCACCTGGTTTCGCATATTTATCTGTTTCTTCATCTTCACTTCCATTCAATTTCCAAGATTCGTAGGTTGAAAATTTAAGAAACTTATCATCCTTTATTTCATACTTTCTTAAAACTTCTCGTATGACATCTGTTGACAGAATTCGTCTAATGTTCAAAAAAAGTCCCAATAAACAACTTAAGGTGCTCTTGCCTCCCCCTGAGGTTCCACTTAAAATAATAATTAATTTCCTTTCCCTGAATTTAGTAAGAACCAAGTTTTCGAAATCTGTGTTTGGCATCTGGTTGTATAATTCAGTATTCAGCATCTCGCTATCCAATTGTGTATTCAGCATTTGACTACATAATTCTGTATTCTGCATTTCGCTTTCAAATTCATCGTTTATTATATCATTATCTAGTTCTGTATTTAATATATCTGTGTAATCTCCTTCATATATCTCATCATTGTATGTATATACATGCATGTTGTCATTGGATGATTCTGTATGTAGCTTGTTAGAGCATTCATCTACATTCAACATTTCACCCACCATGCTTCTTTTTGTATGAAAAAAATTTGAATCTTCCTTCTCATCGTTATCTTTATTATTTACAAAATTCAGTTTAATTTTATCATTTTCTTTGTTCACCTTAATATATATATTGTTTATAAAATAGTACTTGGAACATATGTACATTTCATCATCCTTCTTTTTATACTCTACTAAAGGTATCCTATCTCTAAATTTTATTATTTTACCAACAATTTCTTTCTTTTCTTCAATATTTTTTCTTATTATATCTTCTATGATTAAATTATTCAACCCATCTTCGTTCATTTCTTACAAAATTTAAGTTTTCTTAATAGTCAAAAGTACGATGAGATATCTCTCTTTCTCTCTTCCTCACTTTCTGTGTGTGTGTGTGTGTGTGTATGCGTGCGTACGTATGTGTTCTTTAATGGGACGATGGGGGTTGTACTTCTGATTCACCTTTCAGGACTTTACCATTCTTCTTATAAAAATTTGTCACAAGGATATGGTTCTAATTCTAAACTCTTGTTATCACGGGGAAACAAGATGACATATGCGGAAATTGGAAAATCGGTAGGAAGTTCAACCTCAAATCATGATGATGGCTCAGAAAATAGGATATGCTTCACAGAAATGGAGAAAAAAAAAAAAAAATTATACCAATAGATATGTATATACACGAAAACAAAATACATGCATGCGCAAGATCCCTGTAGGATTTCGTATTACATACCCTTAATTTCAAATTCTACGTTGGATTTCTTCACCTACGTACCCAATGTGAGCAATAAATATGTAACTTTGGTGAAAAAAAAAAAAAAAAAAAACAAAAAAACATATTTCTAACTCTTTCTAAGCATTTTCTCCACTTTTTCGACACCTTTTTTTTGCTAAATAATGTTCGTGTGAAAGTTTTGTAGAAGCAAAAAGGGATGCAGTTTATAATAGATATAAATAGCTGAATAAAATAATATGAAATATACAGGGAAAACACTTTAAAGAATTATTTCTGCCTTGGTGCTGAGCATTTTTGGCCATGTACATATATATATATATATATATATATATATATACTTATATTTCTCTATATATAAATGGGTAAGTTCATGTACACCTGGGATTTGTGCCAAAACGCAGAAAATGTAATACCCCAAATGTGTGTTTTCCAATATACACTTTGTATTTACGTTTTTGTTTACTTACTCATTTGTGTACTAACTTGTGTGTTGATCTACCTCTATGTTTATTCGTTCAAACGACGACAAGCAGATATATGTCTGCGAGTATATATACACACAAAATTACGCAGAAATGTGTGGTTTATAAAGGGAAAAAAAAAACTATAATTTGTTTTTTAAATACTTTCAAGCAAAATACAAAAAAAAAAAAAAGAAAAAAAAGTGCATGATAAAAAACATAACAATGGGAACACCCCAAACCACTTGATACAAATAATGCGTGTTTTACATGTTCATAAATTTACGAGAAAAAGAAAAGGAGAATAAATATAAAAAAATAGAAGTTTTCAACACCACAAGACTGAAAAAGCATCGCGATTGCTCAAAACAAAAAGAACACTGTATTTTTATGCATGCGGTGAGGGGTCAACTCGTAGGTGTGTTCCAAAAAAAAAAAAAAAAAAAAAAAAAAAAATCATGTAGGTATTCATGTATATATATATATATGCACAGCATGGGGTGTTATGGCACAGTGGTGATGAACATTTGAACTGAAACAAAAAAAGAAAAAAAAAAAAAAAAATCAACTTTCAAGATGTCACTACACGAAATTAACCGAACCCTAATTTACATGACAAAAATGTGTGAGAGTTCTAAAATGCCGGACACACAAAAACAAACGCAAAATTACCTAAAAGAATGGCAGTACACGACTAGCAAAAAAAATAAATAAAAAAATTGTCCACTTTTCCGAAACACGCAAAATTTTCATGTTAATATCATCCGTTTGGGTATTTTAACTTTTTGAACAACTTGGGCTTAAGGATGGAGAAGTATATTTTTTTTATTTTCCCAAATATATATGTCCCCTTTTTTTATAGACGCTAATATACAAACATTTATTTACGTAGCTGTTATTTATATATTGCTTCTTTATTTATTGCTTGTTTGTTTATTTATTTGTTTTTTTTTTTTTTTTTTTTTTTTTGGCTGCATGTGCATCTCCTTCCCCTTTTCCCCTTTTTTTTTTTTTTTAGATTTTTTTTTTTTTTTTTTTTTTTTTTTTTTTTTTTTTTTTTTTTTTTTTTTTTTTTTTGGCTGCATGTGCATCTCCTTCCCCTATTCCCCTTTTTTCTTTTATTTAGATTTTTTTTTTTTTTTTTTTTTGTACTACACATTTTCATAGTCGTACGATGTTTGCTTAGTTGGAGTAGTCCTGACATTTTCTTCCAAATTTATTTTTAATTTTTTACAAAGAAATTCTACGACCCTACAATTCGAATGCGTATAATATAAGTCTTTATATAGTAAGCATTTTTTCTGCAGCATTAATATATATTTCATTTCTTCAAATTTGTATTTATGTATAAAAAAAAGCAAATTCAAAAAGATGCTATTATCGATATAATCTGTGTTTAAGCACAATTCACGAAATATATGTTTATTTATAGGCATTTCATGAAAATATCGAACTTTAACAATTGTATAATATATCTTTATGAATCTTTTCAATGTATTCCTTTTCTTCATCATTTCATATTCCTCATTTATGTTACTTCCAATGGTTGAACTTCGATCAAAGGTCGTTGCTCCCTTTTGTGTGATATTCTCCCTTGCACTCTTGTCTGTAATGTGGGTGTTGTATTGATATTCAAATCTTCGATCCCAAACATTATTATCCATTCTACTCGCGTTCTGTGGGATCTGATTGTTCGAAGTATCCTTTTTATTCATCCTGTTTAGGGATAAATTCAAATTTAGACACAATTCCCTTTCTGCATTCACTATATCTATAATATAAGGATCCAAAAATTGCAAATTTTCAGAGGTGCATTTTTTTGATAATTCCTCACTACTTAGTTGATCACGGTGCTTATAATGAATATACCTGAACATAAATATGTTTGTTATTATGTTGACACTCTGCATATACTTTGCATTTTTCTTACCCATTTGTAAAGATTTAAGTATGAAAAATAAACACTCATTCGTCATTTTATAATAGGAACATTGAAAAAGAGTTTTCTTTTCCAAAACAAGTTGAAAAAAAAAATTCAGAAATTCTTCATCAAAAATTATGTCATTATTTATGTACTTCGAATAACCCTTATTTTTGCATAATATATATGCAATACGTTTTTTCACCTTGTCTTGGTCTTTGTATTTGGTTATACATTTTTCGTAAATTCTACTTATAACCAATCTTTTCTCATTCCATTCTAAGTATGTGAAACTTTTTATCCCTTCTGTGCTCTTCTTCTGATAAGAAAATGTTTGGCTACCACTTTCGTCGCCCAATAGATAATCATGGAAGAAATCTAAAAAGACAAAATATCTTTTTTTTGTTTCACGACAAGTTTCTTTGCACATTCGGGAAAAAATTTTGGAAATTACCAAGGATAAATAATTAATGTTCAGGTAGTTTAATTTGAAAATAATGTTCTGTAGCAAAAAAAATATATTCTGAGAATTGAAGTGGTGAATGTGTAAAGCGAACAAATCCACTGGGGTATATAAGAATGTGTTATTAAGAACGTTATATATGTAGGTGTCTATGTGGAAGATGCTTTTCTCGAAACAAATTTTTTCGTTCTCTCCTGTATGACCATTCCTCCCTTCGCTTCCTATTAATTCATCATTCCATTTCTTCTTCTCCAAAGGAATATTCTCTTTTTGCTTTCCCTTATCGAAGAAATTTCCAAGTTTAGGATTCAATTCACATTTCTCTTTAGCACCAAAACAATTTCTACTAATGTAGTTAACACTCGATTGAGTAAATAAATATTTGCTAACTAGACCATTTTGGTTCTCATTTGCATCTTGAATGGAATGTTTAACTTTCTTCGTCGCCTGAGCAGAAGGTGGGATAATAGTAGTAACCCCCATTTTGCAATCATTGGTATCACCCTTTCTACGTACGTAGAATTGATAATATAAGGTTTTTTCGTGATTTGCATTTATTAAATCACGTTGTATGGAGAGAAAATCTTCATATGACTCAAAGGCATTCTTGAAATATTCGTATATTTGTATAACTTCTAACGCATTTAATTTGATGTATATGTTAGACTTTTGCACATCGAGGCCATGATTAGCCATTCTATCATCATAAAAGTAATTGTTAATTTTGTAGTATACGTATGGATCAAACTCCTTAAAATTTTTGATCCCAGAAAATAAACTTTTTAGAAATAAAAATATCCCTTTGTAGTACTTCACTTCAACATAAAAATAAAAAAGTTGTAATAAGAATTTCCTATCATAGGTATATAATTCATTTTTTTCGTTAAATTCGAATGTGATTTCTACATTTTTGTCTTCAACCATGTGTGTGGTGTTCAGTGCAGGTACTGATGAAGGTGGAGAAGATGATGCAAGATGGTGTGCGAAATTTTCAGATATGTGTAATTTTATATCCTCCTTTATTGAATGATGGCTAAAACATTTTACATTGAAAAAGTTGAAATAAACCAAAGAAATGTCACATAAGTATTTGATCACATAAGAATGTTTACACTCATTGAGTTGATTTAAGAATTGATCTTGATTCAGATTTAGGAAATCTGTTTGTATTTTTTTTATTATTATATTATCAATAAAAATGTTAAAGTAATTATGCTTTTCAAGCAACAATTTTAAATATAAAAAAATCATTATATTGGTATTTTTATAAATAGGGACATAATAATAACACATGCTTAGCAACATCTTTTTATTGAGCATAATAATATTTGGAAAATTATTTATTTCAAAAGAATACATTTTTGATAAAATGCAGCACATGTTATTGTCGTTCTGGCTAATATATGTTTTTAAATTATTCATTAAATATTCATATAATACTTTTAATAAATCTTCTTTAAAATATTTATAGTATATGAGCACTTCCATTAGGATATTTATTTTGCTTTTATTTCTATCTTCAAAATCTTTTTTATTATAATATTCGTAAATATAATCTACGTAATTGTTTTCCACAATATATTTGTTGTGTATTGACCCGTATGTATTATTTATATCTTCTTCACACATGTTGTAATTTTTTTCTTTATCATAATTTCGGGATGATTCTTTTGATATTATCTCTTCGTTCTTATCATCTTTCAAATGCAGAAACACACAGTTAGAAGGGGCACTATCTATGACATCGTTCTTGCATAGAATCGATTGGATATTTCCACTTTCACTATTCTCTTCATCAAGAATATTTTGAATCTTCCTCTTCAAAAAAAAAGGATCAACAGAGTTATTTTTGCTTTGTGCTGCCTGAGGAGAAAGGAAACCTAACTTTAGAACTATTTGTTCGTGAAAGTATTCAACAAGACAAGTATTAGAATAGTTTAATTTTTTCAAATTATTTAGAAGAAATATAATGACATTGATATCGAAATGTAAATTATTCGAAATGATGTAATTCGCTAAACGATCTAACGTTTTTTCATTTTTACAATTTAAGTAAAATAATGAAGTGAAAATATTCAATATATTATCTGCATTTAGCATATTTTTATTGTCTAAAATAGTTACAAGTAGGCAATTTATGAACTTTTTATTTACTATATTAAAATAGGAATAAATATACAGAATTAAATTAATTTGAGAAAATTTAAACTTCTCTTTATTAACAAATATATACTTTTCTAACAATTGTAAAAACTTTTCATTTCGATATTTTAGCTTATACAAGCTAACTAAAACAGTAACCACATTATTTGCAGTTATACTATTTTCATCTTCATCATTATCATCTAAATTGGAAAAATTATCTTCATAATAGTGCATATCATTATAAACATTTATACCCGTTAAATGGTTTAAATTTTGTATGTTGCTTAAATTGTTTAAATAATTTGTTAAGTACATCTCCAACGAATTCACAATTTTTCGTATCAAATGGATATTTTGCAGCCTCACATTACTCACACTTTTTATTGTATCAACAAGTTCTTTAAATGTTTGATAATGTATTGGAGTTTTAATGAACTTGTTTACATTTAAACTATTTATGTTGAGATATTTATTTAGTGAAAAATCCATATATATATTTTTGAACTTGTTTTTTTTGTTTCTGCAGCTTGTTGTCTTCACGATTTCTTCCGCACTGCTTATGTAAAGTCTTTTGTTCAAATGTGCAAAAGGAAACTTCCTATTTCTTATTTTTTCCATTGTGCATGTTTCAGTAGGGGAATTCTCCAAAGAAGCACTGGGTTATCTTCCCCTCGATCGGCAGAGCACCTGATGTGGCGACCGTTTGTGAGGGTAACGTAAGGACGATATGTGATGCACACTGGTAGATCCACTTGTAGGTTCACTTGTTCCACTGAAACTCAATCCTCAGCTTCCCTATTTTTCTCTTCACATTTTTCTGAACCGCGTAAAAGGAAACTTGTTGGCACGTATATACATGTATATTTGTTTTGTTTTCTGTTTTTTTTTTTTTTTTTTTTTTTTTTTTTTTTTTTTTATCTTGTTGCACCCCCCCCCCCTTATGCACTTGTTACGATTTGTCTTATTTTTTTGACTTTATTCGCTTGATGAATTTTTTTTTTTACCCTATTTCTATTTTTTCAACCGTTCCAATTTTTTCAGCCTTTTCAACCTTTTCAACCTTTTCAGCCTTTTCAACTTTTTCAACCTTTTCAACCTTTTCAGCCTTTTCGATAGGCATCCCCCCGTGTGCTGCGCAAAGGGTCAACGCAGGTTTGCAACTTGTGTGGGCAGTCTGCCGTGCACATTCATTGGGCTCTATTGCTTGTATTTTCACTCATTCGTTTATTGCTTTTTCACATGTTGACATATGTAAATGAAGGAAAAAATATCATTAATGGGAAACACTTTTTTTTTCACATTTAACTGAAATAATATTCATGCTAACATTTAAAATTCAGGTATTATCCTTTTTTTTTTTTTTTTTTTTTTTTTTTTCTCCCCCCAATTTATGTTAGTACAGAATAAAGGGGCTTCAATGACTTATTCATGAATTACAAAATAGAAAATTGCAGTACTACGGTGTATATATATATATATATATATATATATGTATATGCATGCATATATATGCAGAGGTGCAAGTATTTTAAATGTAAAGATATAATGTTCTTACTGTTCACATGTGTAATTACTAAATTTTTGCGAACGTGTAATCTTCAAGTGGTTGACCTAATTTACGAGGGCTCCCTTGATTGAGCACCAAACAGAAGTGGGGAACTTTTTTTTTTTTTTTTTTTTTTTTTTTTCCCACAAATGAACTCACTAAATGACGACAAGTTGGAAAAAATTTCCAACAAGGAGCTCATTCGGCGGATTATAGAGTTGCAGAATTCTTTGTTAATTATTTCTGATAATTTGGAGTTATTAAAATACAAAAATAAAATATTAGATGAAGAGAATAAGAATTTAGAAAATCATATAAAAGATATTGTGAATAATGTAAAAACAGAATTTAGCCAAAATTTTGAAAATAAAAAGTCAACACCGTCGATTTATGCCCCCCTTAAGCGCACAACCGATGGAACAACCGATGGAACAACCAATGACACAACCAATGAATCAACCGAGGACTACAACAATTTCGACAATGAAAAGAATGTTCATCATAAACCATGTTATGGAACAACATACGTAGATCCTGATGTTGTTGAAGAGGTTCCAGGTACGCATGTTCCATATGGTTATGCATTACCTAACAATACACCTCAAAAGGTCTCAGATCAAACAACATGCAGTGATACACATTTGGGGCAAGATAAAAATTTTCATAGAATAGATACAAACAATACTGAAAATGCGTACAGAAATTATGGTAAAGATGTAGGACAACATATAAATAATAACAACAAAGAAAAAAAAAAGGATGAAAATTCCAATTTTTTAAAAGATCAAACAAAAAGTAATATTTATAATTTATTTATGGAAACTGAAAAATTAAATTCCATATTTAACATTGCATCCAATGTTCTCAGCAATTCCTTTTTTAATACATCAAAGGAACATGATGAGAAAAAAAAGGGGAATCAACATGTCCAAATTCACAAAAGGGCAGGTTCAAAAGAATTAAATAACCCTAAACATATGGCTACTAAGAATTGCAAACTTAAGTGTAATTCAACGGAGGAAAATTCTTTGGACAAAAATAATCAAAACCTTTCAGGTATTGATGTTTTAGGAAACGATAGAAGCAGGAGGAGAACTTTGGTTTTAATGAATAGGGAGAAGAAAAAAATGGAGGAAGTAGAGAAAACGGAAGAAGTAGAAAAAATGGAGGAGGTAGAAAAAATGGAAGAAGTAGAAAAAATGGAAGAAGTAGAAAAAATGGAAGAAGTAGAGAAAACGGAAGAAGTAGAAAAAATGGAGGAAGTAGAAAAGATGGAAGAAGTAGAAAAAATCGAAGAAGTAGAGAAAACGGAAGAGGTAGAAAAAATCGAAGAAGTAGAGAAAACGGAAGAGGTAGAAAAAATGGAGGAAATTTCCTCTGAGGAAGATATAAAAATAGGGGAAAAAGAAACATCTAGTGATGAGGAGAACAAAGTAGATGGCAATATTTTTCAGCAGTCTAATTTATGCCAAAATGAAGAAAATCAAAATGATATGAAAAGCCAAAACGATGGGGCTGATAAAGCAAATTAGATCATTGATAAGGATGAGAATTGTATTAAAATGGAGGGTTATAATCTAACACACGATGAAAAATATTAGTGACTAAGAGTTGTCATTATAAATGGGTAACATTTCATTTGGGTTCATAAAAGAATACGAATGGTTGTGTTTCATACGAAATAGAAAGATAGAAAAAAAAAAAAAATATATATATTATTCAACTGTTTTATAAAATAAAGTGTTACGATATGGGTGTGCCATAAGGTAAAAAATGGAAAAAGAAGATGAAGAAGAAAAAGTAGGAAAAAACAGGGATAAAATGTATATACCATAATATAGTACACAGTGGTTTAGCACAACACATGTTATGTTGTGGCAATACGAAATAACAAGGTGAAATAACAAAATAGTGCATAACAATTTATGCAGACATAAAAAAATTATTTCTTAATCAAATATGACTATATATATATATATATATATATATATATATATATATATATATATGTGGTGTTGATGAAGAAGAAAATACAAAAATAGAAAAACACAAATGATAAAAATTACATAACTTCTGCATTATGGCAGAGAATGTACAGAATTTTTTTTCGTATATGTAAAAGAACAGATTGACGAAAAAATTAGGAATTCACTAGTTTAGTAGGTAACAATATACGTACATTTGAGTGTATATATATATATATATATATATATATATATATATATATATATATATATATATACATACACGTGGAATAAAACAAATTTAAAAATGCTAATTTAATCAAACGCGCTTTGCATGCAGGAATTTCCATCAGACATCCCCCTATATTTTGAAGTTATCCAAGCCATCCCTGATTATGTTATTTCCCGCTTTTGTATATGTGTCTAATAACATTTTTGACGAGGAGTGACGCATAATTGCCTGCACAGAAAAAATTTCAAAGTTATATTGTCTGGTATATATGAGGAAATTGAGCTCTCCCTCCCCCCCCCCCCCCCCCCCCCAAAGAAAAAAAAAAAAAAAAATTTATGTTTTACTAAAGTACATATATATACAAAGGTCTCAACTGAATAAACGTAAGAACATACTTGTGCTACAGGCAAAGGGACAGGGGGATTTGACGTTGCAGCTATAGTTGCAAATGAGTGCCTATAAAAGGTGGAATCAATATTGTAGCAACAAAAGATTTTAAACATTTGATCAGGATTAAATGAAATTGTGGCAAAAAAAAGACTGTATCTTTTTTTTTTTTTTTTTTTTTTTTTTTTATTTATTTTATTTAATTTTTCTCCTTTTTTTATTACCTTAGAAGGTAGGGGAATATTCTTCTTTTTTTTCCGTCTTCACTAATTTCCAGTCCAGCTCTGAAGAAAAAATTCAGCACATAGTGGTTATTCCATGTGTGCATAATACACAAGCACGCATTATAATATCATTTCATTGTACATTAAAAATGTGATAAACATTTCCTTACCGTTTGGCTGCCCCCTTTAGTGCTGTTTTAAACGTTTCTGTAAAAATGTAAAAACAGAAATAAATAAAAAATAAAATTGAATAATGAATAGATAAATGACCAGATGTTATTTGTTACATATATAATGTCTATGTGTAAACATTTAAGGGTGTGTGTAATGGATAAGGAATTTTGAAAAATACATGCATTTTTTTTTTTTTTTTCTTTATTTTTCTTCTTTTTTTTTTTTTTTTTTGACAATATTGTTTATATTTTTTAAAACAAAACATACTTAATTGAGTCTTCTTGTTTGTGTAATTAAATTTATTTTTTATAATCTCAGAGTAAAAACATAGTCCCTTTAGTGGCCTATTCTCTATCTCCCACCTATTTCAAAAATAAAACAATTAAACAAATATTGAAATAGTCAAAAATATAAGACTTATAATATAACTAATAGTATAAATGTGCACACAAATATACAATGTAGGAATACCATTTCATCAATTCATTGTAGGCAAAATTTGTCATAGGAATTGCCGTGTTACTATATTTTGTTTTTTGTCCTTTAATGAAAATTTCCTTTTTTTCAAAATTTATATCTTCCCAAAAAATTCGTAAGACTTCAGATGGACGTAATCCTATACCTTTATAAATTTTGTTAAATCATATGATTTTATAAAAACAAATGTCGAAAAAATATAGTTTTCACTAATGGAATACTTATAAATGTGTTGTAATGTGCTAATACCTATACTTAAGGCAAATATTGCCCTGTGCATCTCACTACTATTGTTTAGCAGCAATTCTATCTGTAATAAGAAAATTTAAAATCATGTGGAGAGAAAAGGAAAAAATTTATTGGAACGAGCAAGAATAGTGGAGTGAAGGTGAACTTGTGCAAATATACTTGAACGATGATCTTTTTGGCTTCATCTCTTTCATCTCATCTCATTTTGTTTATTTTATTTTATTTATTTCCAAAGATTGGAAGATACCCTTTTTACATACTTCTTTTGGGGACAAAGGAATAATCTTTCTTCTTGGAATCGTGCTCTTCTTAATTTTACGAAAATTGTGTACGCTTTTTAGATAGTCCCGATATAATGCATATTTCAGTGATTGCTGCATGCATATAGAAACGTAAAAAAAATTAGAGAACCAGGTAGAGACGTGCTATTTTAAAAAACATATATTTAATTATGACAAAAAAAAAAAAAAGAGAAGGACATCATTTATATTTCAATATATATATCCTTTGAGTGAGTCTAGTTTTGTCCTACTTGATACGTGGATTGGTATAAGGCCATCGTCCTAGGTGAACAATTTTTTGATTTTAAGTATCTATAAAGATATTGGTAAAAAATTGAGGAAAAAAAAAAAAAAAAAATAAGACACTTATACGAAAAAAGGTTCGCAAAAAAATGCAAAAACATTTTCTAATTCTGTTTTTTCGTTAATATGTATACTTGGTTGTGATACAAAAATATACTTTAAAAAACTTTCCCAGTTGTTTGGTCCTAATTCATGCAGCTCATGTTTTCCTAGTTTCTTTAGAAAAAAAAAAAAAAAAAAAAAAAAAAAAAAAATGGTGAAACTTTCCTAAAATAATAAGGTAACAAATTTTGAGCAAAGAAAAAATAAAATTTGAACTTGTTTGCTTTACCGATAAAATGTCATTCCAGAAGCCCTTCTCTACCCTGTACGTATTATCACTTACTTCCTCCTTTCTGCAACAAAAAAAAAAAAAAAAAAAAATGAAGACGTGAGTACAAGCCAATTTATCACTACTCATTGTTATTCCATTTGTATTTTTTTATTCCTTCCTTGCAAATGCATGTGCAAGAAAAGACACATACCTGAGCGGCAAGTAAATGTCCTCTATATATTTTTTTAATTTAATTTTCTCCACTGATACATTCGTGCCACAGTAAATACAAAACTTTACTCCTAAGAATAGGACCAAGGGAAAAGGAGGTCATTAATATTCAACATCTCCTTATGGTAATATGTGTACAACATGGGTTAACCATTTCACGAGTATATGAACAAATATATCAACACAAAGATTCATACACTCATTCTTGCATTTCGCATTTGTGTTTTTGTTCCTACTCGGTTTTAATGTCTTGTTGCATGTTTTACATTTAAGCAAATTAATTTTTTTTTTTTTTTTTTTTTTTTTTTTTTTCATTTTCCCCAATTTAACTTCCTTCAACCCAGTGTTGTCTATTTGCGAGATATGAGTTCCCAAGTCACCGTCACCCGTCGCTTCCGTTTCGTCCGTTTGGTCAATTTCTTCCGAATCCTTCCCCCTTAAAAAGATTTTTTTCTTTTTCACAGGAGCACACTTGTACTTGGTATATATCTTTTGAGTGTATTCTTGTCTGTTGTCTTGCTTAATCACAGTAAGATGAAAAACATGTGTCTTACTTACAAAAAAACTGGTAGTGTATCCAATATATTTCAAGATCATGAAGCAACAAAAAACTTTTAATGTAATATGCATGGTTTATTTTTCCTTTTTTTTTTTTTTTTTCTTTCTTTTTTTTCTTTCTAGATTCAAATGGGGAAAGATATGCATGATGCGAATTTGACAGCCACATGAAAGTCGTATTTTTCTTTTTTTCCTTTTCTTCCTTTTTTTTGACGCTCGCGTCAAGTAGCTCTTATGCTTGACTCACTAAAAGGAGCGCTCCACGCTGAAGTGATCCTCATTTGCATGCTCTTTAAAAAATGTGCTTATCAAAAGCAACACACTTGAAAGAGTTGCAAAAAGGAGAAAACTGTTGATGTAATATTCTCTTTTTTTTTTTTTTTTTTTTTTTTTTTTTTTCAGAATTTCATCTTAATTAATTTTCCAACTAGGGGAGAAAATTTCACCTGAACATTTGGTGCATATTCTCCAACACTAGCATACGGAAAAATGAAGAAACATAAAAGTTGTTAAAGTATATAGTGGATGACACATGTGCTTTTAATATTAAAATTATGTGTAGCCCAAGTGAAATATTTAAGGGCAAAATTGTTCTTTAAAAATTATTCCGAAACTATCTTCAACAAAAAAATTTTTATTTAATATATTTTTCTTCATTTTTCATTTTTATATTACTTTATTTTATTTCATTTATTAATGTGTTCTTTATAAATCTTTGTAACACATAGTAGCAACTTCCTTTTAGCTATTTATACCAAACGAATTAAACGGAATAAAATGACAAAGGCGGGAAAAAAAAAAAGAAAAAAAAAAAAAAGTGTGGTTTTCCTAGAATTTGCACGCCTTAATGACTTTTACACAAATGAACTATTACACATGCACAGATATATATATAATGCAACAATTTGAAGAGAATCTTCTGATGTTTTCCTGTACCTTTAAAGTGCTGTATGTGCTCATTTAATACACTGTCTTCCATCACTTTTATATATGCATGCAAACTTTTAAAAAAAATAACAAATTATTTGGTACATAATCAGAACAGGGTCAAAAACAAAAGAACGACAATTGTTTCATTCTTAACGAGTTAAAAGGGTTTTCTTATTTTTCACAATACTGTTGCGCCAACGGTATTAATAATACTTTAACATAGAATAGTGCTGATGGCAATCAAAAGAAATAAGTTCCTTAATAGTTTTAAATAGTAATTTATGTATGCATACATACGTACCAATAAACAATGCACAAAGTGGCCTTCCAAAAGGTTAACTAATACATTAAGGTTGAAAAGTGGGGTAGACAAAAAAGAACTTTAAAAAATTTAACACAAAAAAGGGATATAAATGAAAGAAAAAAAACAAAAATAAAGATTATATAACATCACAACAAAATGGGATTCCTCGGTTAATTATATTTTTTCTATATTTTTTTTAAAAGTAAAATGAAGTGACTTTTTGGAATTGTTCTCTTCATGCTTGTCGTACTTATGTCAAAACGATAGCGACATATTGTGCCCCTGTTTTTCCGTACATCGAAGCATTTTCTTTTTTTAAATCTTAAGTTAATATAATAGAAATAAAGCAGATGGAGACATAATCTTATTACACTATGTTTTCTTTCTTGTTTTGTGTCAACAACTCATTTATACCTTCTTCCCTTCAGTTGTTCATAGTACAAATATTTCTCTACCATGTTAAACTTAAAATGTTCACGCAAAATTTTGAGCAAATATTATAAATGTTATTTTAATCCTTCAGCCTCAATATAACTATATGCATACCTTAATGTATATAGCAATTACTTCCGGGTTCATTTTTTCATTCTGATACTTTATTGTCGTGCGATGAAATTGTCAAAGCAAACTGATACAAAAAAAACATACATACATGCATACATACATATATTCATACATATACTTACTCTTATATGGATAGTCTGCCTCCTTTATTTTATATTGCATTGAATAAATTGTTAACTTATTTTGCATATTTCTAATAATATCTAATTGTTCCCTCCGACCTCTCCAAATAAAAAAAAATTTGAAGACACAAGAACATTAATGTTTATTATGCAAATTCTATTGCAATGGATACATTCACAAATTCGAACGCACACCTAAACGAACAAACACGCAAAACGTGCAGATAATTTACGACAACACAAAGCACGTAAGTACAATTCTACATTCGAAACACACTTAAAAATTAAGCAAAAAAAAAAAAAAAAAAAAAAAAATTGAAAGATTTTTTTAAATGACACATGCTAAATATTGTTTTTTTTTTTTTTTTTTTTTTTTTTTTTAAAAAATTTTCATTTATAAAGTGTTTTTTTTTAAAAAAAAAAAAAAAAAAAAAAAAAAAAAAAAAAAAAAAAAAAAAAAAAAAAAAAAAAAAATTAAAAAATTTTTTTAAATAAAAAATGCTAAAAATTGTTTTTTTTTTTTTTTTTTTTTTTTTTCTTAAAGATATTGCATTTATAACGTGCTTATCGTGTAATAAAAAAAAAAAAAGAATAAAACATTGCTGCTTAGTAATTATTATTATAATAATTATAAAAATAAACATAAAGCACGGTGTATGAACAGTTGTAGACATAAATATATCTGTAACTTTAACTATAATAAAAGCTTATACCAATTTTTAAAATACTACTACAAGTGCAGATGTATTCATGAGATGTGTGTTCATATAAAAAGAAGGCTAACAAGGACAAGTGCATTTACACACATTTCTGTCAAAACCTATACATGTGTACATGCCAATTATAAAGCAAATAGGTACACGAATATAAGCATAGATATGCACATACATATGAACATGTCCTACTGAGGGGTATATGTTCGCATATGGACATACTACCTCATACGACTACAAACGTTAAACGTATTTCATAGACACACACAAGTGCACATAAATTTTGATATATAAATATGCAAAAAAAAAAAAATTAATGATTAAATGATATAACGAAAAATATAAAATGAACAATTAATGATAATATGGAAACACACACATATGTGTATGTATATACATATGTATGCATATGTGAATACTGCATTTTTAATTATACAAAGAAACTACAACCCAAATTCATCGCTTTCGTTGTAATCAAAACATTCGAAAAATACATTAAATAAATTAAAATGTATCATTGTCTATTAATATATAAAAACGTAAAACATCAAATAAAAAAAAAAAAAAAAAAAAAAAAAAATTAACAAGTTTTACATTGTTATAGTTATTAACAACTGAGATATCATTAAAAATTAAAATTTTTCCGCATACACAAATACAAATGTATATACAAAAATATATACACATGATTTGAGTACACACATTCAGTAACAACTCATATATCTTTCATCGCTTTGTGGTAGTACAACCCAAACATCACAACGTTGTTAATAACATAATACATGGGTTTCGATAAAAAAAAAAAAAAAAGTATACACACATGGATACGTGCACACACACATGGATACGTGCACACACACATGGATACGTGCACACACACATGGATACGTGCACACACACATGGATACGTGCACACACACATGGATACGTGCACACACACATGGATACGTGCACATATAAATGGATGGATATGAATAAATGTACATGTCTACACTCAGATTAACCCATATGATATTACTACCAACGAAACTTCTTTAGCCCACGAATAGTGCTCAAGCAAATAAGCTACTCTTTCTACATAATTTTTATCAAAGAAGTTCTGTAGTATCTCTTTCCACATGTTGTCATTTTTACTAAACCTGCTGAAATTCTGATATATTCTTCCTTTAACTCTGCTGTTACGTTCGTTGGTCTCTCTGTGTAACTATAAAAACACGGCATCTCTATTTGACACAGTCATTTTCATTAATTATTTTTTTTCGCAAATATTTCATAAACATCCCTAAAAACTGAGGGAGCACACATATAAAAGCCATCGAATTATAAATCGTTCAAACTTGTTGAAGTAGACTCACTCGAATGGGTTGTAACTATTCAGATGTTTCGATAATTTTTCCATCATCTCCATTTCGTTAAAATTTTTCTCCTCCAATAGATTGCTCCTATTAGATCCATCATAAATAAAATTTTCAACATTTCTCCTCCTGTTTCTATTATTCTCAATTTTTATATTTTCCTTTGATATAACATTTTTGTAGATATCGTACTTTTCATCATTATTAAAGGAATTTTTTTTACACTTCAATGAGGATTGTGATGTGTTAATATTATTCATAAAAATATTATTATTAATCTCATTATTGTAGAATTTGGACAATATTTCCTTTTCACTTAACGCTTTAACATTGTTTTCTGAAACAGCATTTGTCCAGTTGATTTTATTCTGATTATTCTTCATCGAATTTGGAATAGTTGTTGCCATTTCTAATTTACCAGTTCCCTTAATTAAATTTAACAAATATTTTCCTGGTTCATTGGTACTATTACTATTACTATTACTATTATTATTATTACTAATTTTGTCAGTTATATTCGCACTAATATTTCCATTTTGATTGTTTTCATAATGATCCGTTTTTTTATAATCTAAGTCATTATATTCCCTTTTTTCACTCGTTTCTTTATTCATCCTTATATAAGTTTTTGTTAATATATTTTTCACATTTGCGATTTCCTTATAACTAGTGTTCAGTGTATTTCTATACTCAATGTCACTTTCATACATTTCATTATATTTTGTGTTCACATTTGTATTATTTCCATATTTCGATTTGTTCAATTTACTAGTTGAGTTATTTTCCTTTATAGTATTTATATAACCCATATCATAAGAAGTACTGCTATTTTTATAATTCACATCATCCAAAATAATTTTCATCTTCGGATCTTTATAATCTGGACTTTTTAAATATTCATTCAAAATATTAACATTGCTACTGCTCTCCTTGACATTATTTTCATATCCCTGTTTACTCCTCATTTGGTTGTACACAAATTCGTTTTTGTGCAAATCGAAGCAATTTTCAATTTCTTTTTCGTTCACATTCCCCATGCTTAGATTCTCATCCCAAGGCTTAATGTTATTTGTTGTTCCTAAACAGGAACCGTCATTTAGTCTATTCTGCGTGGCACTACTACTGCTACTACTACCATCCTTCATCTTATAACTCTTTAGATGATCACTTGTTTTTGCATCTACTCCTGCTATGCTTTTGCTTAATGTATTAGTCTTTTCGTCTCTTTCTTCCGTGTGGATAACATCAGGGATGAAGTTCATGTTAGAATTTTTACTTCTACTAATTAGCTTATTTGTTGTATCATTTATACAATTGATACGATTTAAATTGTTAACATGGCTAGGACCAACAAAATTGTCCATTTTTCTGCCTCCTTTTGAAATTGTATCTCTATTGGGTTCACAATGGATATTATATCCCTTTATATAGTTCACACCTGTTGTATCAGTGTTCTTGACTAAACCATTTTCGAAAAAACTATTTCCTCCTCCTCCTCCTCTACTACTACTGCTCCTATTACTACTAACACTGCTAATACTTTTCTTTGTATTATCTAATATATCCTTCAAATTTTTACCATTCATTAATAGTGTATTACTGTTTGTTGGGATATCCATGTTCATCTTCATGTTTAGCTTCTCATTTTGTTCATAATTTTCCTTCTTCGATTGCATGAAAATTTTTTTCTCATTTCTGTCATTATTATTGATACTACTTTTACCACAGATTATACCCTCATCGATGTTTGTTTTTTCAGAAACTCCACTAATTTTAATAGTGTAATCACTTCCTTTGTTATTATTATTTCCTATAAGATACGGACTAAACGTATTTTTAACCAATGTGTTCTTCATATATTTATTTGTTTTCTCTTCATTATACAACAACGGAGTTGTATATTCCTCTATATTATATGTTGACTGAATACCGAATTTTTCTTCATTCAACTTGAACATATCCTCAGCACTCCATCCATTGGTATGATTCTGGCCAAAAGTTTTATCATTGCATGCATCTAATTTTTTATTCTTCGTTGGTATATAATGCACAGAGGAATCATCTAATGAATGGTGAGAGTTTTTCATATTTCTTTTTTTATGCTTATTTTGTATTTCCTTCTTATCATTATTCCATTTACCTTTACTGCCATATACTTGTAAATGAAAATTTTTTCTTCTATCCATATCTTGATCATCAAAACTTCTCAAGCCTACTTCTTTCAATCGAAGAGCTGATAAATGTCCTCCCATTCGCATTTTGTTAAAACCGTATCTGTGACCCTTTGTTCCTGACTCATCAAATTCAACATAATAATTCCTATAACTATTATAACCATTATATGTTTTATTGTATACATTGTTATTTTTTCCATGGTATACTACTTTATTGTTACTACTACCACTGCTACTAATACTGATTTTTTTATTCTGGTTATTAACCATTAGGTTTATCTGTTTCGGGAGAATTTTTCCTGCACCACTATTTACATCTTTTATGATGGAAGAGCAGTATTTCTCTGCTTCTTCATATTCATCCTGATGGTATGAATCATTTCCACAACTAATAATTTTGTGCGTTTCATTTTTCATATTTTTCGAATTACTACTGTTGATTCTAATCGTTTTATTATACGTACTTCTAAGCGAATTTCTGTTGCAATTCTTTTCTACATCTGCACTATAAATATTTTCACCTAGAACTTCGTTTAAATTAGCTGGCTCAGGGGAAAGCACAAAACTACTTCTTAATATATCTGTTCTCCTCAATGGCACAATTGAATCGTCTACATGTTCATATACCTTTTTATTCCCAATGGATTCAATCCCTATCTTATTATATGTATTTTCTGCAGCATAAGCACTTTCCTTCAAAAGAGAATTCATCATATTTTTCCGAAAATCTTTGCAATCTGTGCTACAATGCAATGGCATATCTGTTTTTTTATTTTCTTCAACTTTCTTAGCAACCATTTGTTGTTTCATATGTTTATATGCGTTGCAGTGTTCCACATTTGGTCCAATATTTATATTATTTATCATCTTATTATCACCATTATTTGGAATGGGATTACTATCCTTACGAACTCTATTTTTTGTAAATGCTACCCTATTTTTTTCTTCAATTGGGGAATCCATAACACTGTCATAATTTGAATTCGATCTTAAATCTTCTTCCTCCTGTATGCAAATTTCTTCGTTCATTTCGATAAGCAACTTTTCATTCTCATCATAACATTCTTCTAAATCATCATCACTCTTGAATAAACCTATGTTTATTATTTCTTTCGAATTCAAGTTAACGATCTGAAGTTTTTTAATAATATCTTCTTCAACTCCACTAATTTGATATTTATATGCTTGTATACCTCCTGATAGGTAGGAATTTCCTTCCTTTAGCTTCTTTGCATGTACAGATTTCCTTAAAATTTCTATCCATTTGATTAAATTCGGAATAAATGGACCAACAAACCACTCATTTATACGTTCCTTTTTATTTTCAAAGAGGATACTTTTTTTATTTTTTGAATTTATATACTCTAAAAGTTTTTCTATTTCAAACCATCGAATGGCACCAATTTCTTTTCTTGTTTTAGGTTGAAAATTTGTTTCTTCTTTTACACCTGGAATTATGAACAATTTTATTGGCTGATCTTCTATATGAGTTTCAATATAAACCTGTTCATCTATGTATGGAAATATGTCAATTCCTATTTCTTCATAAATTTCTCTGCATGCACAAACGGAATCTTCTTCCAGTTCATCAACCTTCCCTTTTGGAAAGGACCAGCTATCTGTACTCCATCCTTTCACTAATAAACATTTTTTTAAATTATGATTTAAAAGAATTGCACCTCTTAAAGGTATAGTTCTACAATATCTTCTCCAATTTAGAGAAAACTTCTCATGGGCTGATGGTGGCACATATTTTTTTAATATTGGACAATCATCACATATTAAATAACCAAATATTTTTAAACTTAATTTTGGCAACTTGTCAGGATATTTTTCTTGCCACATATCATCATACCACCAATATGCTTCCTGAATTTGAAAATATAAATGCACATGATCCTTTAGTAGAAATTCTGGAAGTAAAGCTATGAACCTTCCATAACAATCTAATAAAGCATCATCCAGTAATTTTTTATCCTTCGCTAACTGTTTAATCCTGTGTGCACTAAAAACCTTTTTACATTTTGTACTATTGTTCAGATGTTTATTCTGCAAATTCTTCTTCATTTTGTTTTTTGTACCTTTTATTAAATTCATTTTGATTTTCAACGGATCGTAAATATATATTACAGTAAACCCAAGAAAACATGATTCTAATTAAAAATGCAGGAAAAAGGGGTGTCACATAAAAAACTGCATATACACAAAAAACTTCTATATGTACGTGCAAATTATGTATGAATGTACAATTATACTGGAAAATATGCTTAAATGTACATACATATTCGAACAAATGCGTTCTGGAAAAACAAAATTTAAATTACATAAACATGTATAACGTTTTGTATTTTCCCTTCCCCTCAAAAAAAAGTGGCTAAAAAGTTGCTAAAACATGGAAAAAAAAATGGAAAAAAAAAAAAAATCTGAAATGGTTAACCATAATGTATTGCACATCTTATATATTAATATTATTCAGTTTTTATAAAAAATTAACGCATACATAGGTACTTGTGTACATAAGTGATTTTATGTAAACAGACTTACACATTTATGTGCTTAACTAATTATATATTTTTACTTGCCTTAATTATTTTATCCTTATATTAATAGGGACATATTTAAAAAAAAGAAAAAACAATAACAAAGTGTATATATATATATATGTGTAGATATACATGGCAATAATGATAAATGGGCAGAAGGGGGAGGAGGAAGGTCAAGTAACAAAGTGTAGCGTGAATAATGTGGTAAAACAAACAAAAATGTGTTGGTATATTTTGTTTATATAAAAATGTAACATGAAGGGGCTGTTCAAATTACTCTCAAAATAAGCACGTATAATACTTATGCATATACGTGTGTTCATGCTTATATATATGTATAAACTCTTTAAAGTGGAGCGTATACACATATATGTGTATGCATAGACGGGTGTATGATATCTACATATATATGTGCTTATGCGTAATGCAAAGCAACTAAGTAAAAAAAAAAAAAAAAATTAAAATAAAAAACAGAGATAAATTGTTTTTTAAATTTTATATCAAAGTATAATGTATCCTGAGTGACTGATGCGTTATACCTATCATACATATATATATATATATATATATATGCACATGTATAAAGCCTTCTTTTGAAATAAGAAATAAACAATTAAATAGATTATGTTATTCCTTATTTTATTGTTATTTCCACTTCATCTTTTTTCCACACAAACCAATCAATAAAATGTTACCTCTGGCAGTGTTCATAAATGTGAAAATTGGAAATAATAGAAAGACAAATAAGGTGGATGAGTTAAAAAAAAAAAAAATTGATATAAACACATGCATTAGTCGTATGAGAATAAAATTTAACAATGCACTATGCTTAAATGTGATGAAAAACGAAAAAATTTGTATACACATATACGTTGTATATGTTTTCACACTCCACTTATGCGTACACTTGCATAAGATATACACATTTAATTATAAATGTTTATTCAAAAAAAAAAAAAAAAAAAAAAAACGTATAGTGAATGAATTAAAAAAACATGACTTCTTTATATCACTTTATTTAAATTAAAAAATATATGTAAAGTGTTTATAATCCTTTTTTTTTTTTTTTTTTTTAAACACATTAAGTTGTGTTTCTAAATTTCCATATTAACATTTTCGAAGAAACGAAAAAAAAAAAAAAAAAAAAAAACTGTCATCTTTTATATTTTCATTCTGAATTTTGTAAAGTATATATATAATTTCATATACACACAAGTACATAGTTCATTTTTACTACTCTCTGTATTGTGTCTTTCACAAATATATGTGTATATTCCAAAATGTTAACGGAATACAAATGTTTAGTATCATGCTAAGTAGGTACACTTTTTAAATGGATGCATTGCCAAATGCTTATAGTAAATCGACTTGCAACTATGTTGGGTAATGAAAGGGTTACTAAAGCACATGTGCATATTTAGCACATACCTACGGGTACATGAGGAAGTATACCTGCGTACATGTATATACATAAATATATATATGTTATGTATAAACAAAAAAAAAGAAAAAAAGAAAAAAAAAAAAACAAACTCTTCATACGTATATGTGTTTGTGCATTTATATGTATACATATGTACATGCATGACCAGTGTATGTACATACCCTTTGCATATATGTCTGCATATAAAAGTTACACATATAGCTTCATATGTATATATATATATATATATACAACTTGTGCAACTTGATGCTCAAGAAGTCAAAAGTATAAAAAAACAAAATAAGAAGGAAAAACAAGGAACTTTTGTGCCCTTGGGGAAATGTTTAATTCTAGGGGAAAGTAACCTTGTTTCAAAACTTTAATTACAGATATGTTTATGGGCACATGCAATTATAAGGATGTACATTTATAAGTGTATACATTTATATGCATATACCTTTATAAGTGTATATATATATATATATATATAAGTATATACTTTTTTTAGTATATACATTTATAAGTATATATATATTTATAGGCAAATACATTTAAATCAATATGACACATGTGCTTATGTATATAATAAATAAACTTACATTTTTGCTTGTCAAACAAAAGGAAATATTGGGAATAAAATAATCGTTGTCAAAAACTACACTATATTATTATAAACAACTTGAAATTAATAAAGAGAGATTCAAAAAAAGAAAAAAAAAAAAAAAAAAATCAAGTAATGCCATTTTGCATGATATGCCTTTCGTGAACATGCGTAAAAACTTATATAGAAGTGAATGTGATACGCACTACATATACATTTGTACGTTTATTTTGTACTTATGTGTATGTGATTGTTTATGAATACAATGAGGAGACGTCTGACAAAAAAATTGTTAAAATGATTTACGCTTCTTTTACATTTAAAAAAAAAAAAAAAAAAAAAAAAATTGTAACAAAGTTTTTTTGCCTTTTTTTTTCGACACTTTTTAGCTTAAATGTCAATCTTTATTTGAATGCGATTATTTATGCGCGCCCTCGAGGACATATTTTTTTTTCATTTTTTTTTTTTTAAATTTAAAGTTTATCAATTAAAACTATATGCATGTTTATATATATATATATATATATATTGTACGTTCATGCAATGGCATGAGCCACTAATTCAGTTTTTCTGAATAAAATTTAACTTCGATTTCGATTGCTCAACTTTAAAAAAAAATTGTACCACAAACCACAGCGGTAATACAAAAGTTTTCCAAAACGCATATACTGTACTTTGTGTACACTTAACTATATATTTTTTTACAAAGAAAAAAAAAAGAAAAAAAGAAAAAGCAATTATATTATTTATAATAAATATAGGTACAAAAATACGTACAACAATTATATCAACATTTTCATCAAAAAAAAAAAAAAAAAAAAAAAAGAAAGGCTAAGTTTTTCAATATTTAATTTCTTAACGTCTTAACTTAATAATGAATAAAAAAAAAAAAATATTTGGCCATTCGTAAACAAATAAAATCTGTTAAGGAAAAACAGAAAGTGCATGTTAACAACAGCTTATGCATAACACATGCTGATATAATAATGCAAATATTATTTCCTTTTCTTTTATACCCTCCTATGTATGAGACATGTATTAATTTCTTCCTCGAAAAATAAAAAATTATGTATTTTAAACGAATATGTTTAGAAATGCATATAAAAAAGAAGAAAATTGAACCGTACATATAGAATATACATAGATTCTTATTCCCCACAGAATAACATAATTTAATATACTCCTTAACTCATCTAATTACACATCGTTTTTCCTGTTTGTAGTTGGAACTATATATGAACACATTGCACACGGTCTAAAAAAAAAAAAAAAAAACTTAATACATTTTTAAAAGGGTTTATCGAATAGTCACATGGGAGGAAGGGATGTGCTGTGGAACGTTAAAAAAAGGTTCCAATTCAACACCTATATATATGTATATATATATATACATATGATATACGCGTGTGCGTTCACAACGTCCATACTATTGCGTGCATATAAGCGCAACGTTAAATGATGTTAACCTTGATAATCATGCACAAGTTAGGGTAAAAAAAATTTACTGAATAAGCAAAAGTTAAAAATAATTAAGTTTTCCCTTCGGGAGTAACTAAAAATTCAATCCGAATCTTGCACTGTGTATAAAAAAAGACAAATAAATTTTTTAATTCAAACGAAAAAAAAAATATAATAATAATAAATATGGTTAACTAATGTTGTGGCGAACAAGTGAAAAAATAAAACTATAAACAAATGAATTGATAAAAAAAAAAAAAAAAAAAAAGTAGAAAAAAGTGCACATATGATGTAGATTTTTTTTTTTTTTTTTATATTTCCCCATAACTGCAAATGGATGACACATGTTTAGCATCCACCTCAGTGCATATATCTATATGTATATACACTTCACCATTTAGCATAAAAACAAGAAAAAAACAAACAAAACAAAACAAAGCAAGGAAGATGTACATGTGTCAATAAAAGGAGGACATGAAGAATAATCTCCCCAGTTATATGCCCAACCCTATGTACAACAATTTCTCGTCGGGCAAGACAACTACCCCTTCTGGTAATGTTGAATTTGAAATATTATCCAAATGCTCCACATGTAACTTTTTAATATAATATTCTATTATTTTTTCTTCATTGGGTGGAGGGGGGTTCTTTTTTAATTCTCCTTCTAATAGAGGCATTAGTTTTGTTTTAAGTAAGAATAATAAATTCTCGAAATGACTAGTAAATGTTATTTTACAATAGTACGAGGAAACATCAAGAGCTGCGTAAATTAGGCAAAAGTAAACGTACTTTTTTCTTCTAAAAGCACTATTTAGCAACTCCGATATGTAACTCCACACTTCTCTGGTATCATTTAAAATTATAAAAATGGAAAGATGTAATTTTGTAAATTCTTCAAAACGTGAAAAATTGGAATAAACATTTTCATCATTTTCCTTAAGTATGATATTATATAAATCTTCCTTAGCCATTTTTTTTAAATCTTCTGATTCTTCTAAAAAAAGCGGAATTGTGAACATACACTTGTAAGCTATGATACCTTTATAAATAAAATATGCCTTTTTATAATTTGAAATAATAAGGGATAAAAATCCTGCAATACCCCATATGGAAGCATTCGACTGATTAGCCTTTTCACCATTTAATATTCCCAGAATACCATCTATTATTGAAAATAAGCAATAATCCGATAAATATACATTATCTAATTTTAAAATATCATTGTATAAATTTCTTAAAATACTAAAGCATTTTAATATTTGTTCTGTTATGTTACTTATTAAGTTATTAACACTCATTACGGATCTTTTTATAGTTCTTATAATTAGTTGTATATTTTCATCCTTCAATGATTCTATGTGTTTTTTATATGTCAGTATGTAGATTAGTGCAAATTCTCTTGCCAAAATACACTTGTCTGAATGATAATTTAAATTATCAAATTTTAAGGAACGAAAACTTTTCAAAAGATGACTTATGTCTGATACATCTTGGTATTTTACAATACTTTCATTTAATCTTTTTTTCGTTTCATCATCAATTATTAAATTATCTTCTTTCCATTCAAAGAATTCCATTTTGTACAAAATTTTTCTTTTCTTTTTTTTTTTTTTTTTTTTATTCCTCCCAAAGGAATCAAATATTGTGTCAACTATTATTTTCCCAGTATTATGTTGCACTTAAAAATGTTACACCTATATATATCTATGCCACTTTATAACATATATTTATTGTGCCTTCTATGCACGGTAATTATATATATCTCATTTGAAAGTAAAAATTTTTATACTTTGCTCCGTTCATAACTTATAAAATTTTTAGTCTTTTTCATCCCTTCTTTAAAATGGCCAGAAAAAATTTACTTTATTTTGTACAAATATATTTCATATATATGTTTGTGTGCGCATGCCCACTATGCGTCCCTTCTACATCCAACGAAGGTTCAGAGCAGTTGTTTGTAAGTTCGCGTTGATGGAATAAATGGTAAGACAAATTATATATACACGTGTAAATGTATATATGTATGTGTATAATGTATAAGGGCTTTTATCCCAATTAGAGAAACATTTTTTTTTTTTTTTTTTTTATTCTTTTGTAATATGCCCCACAGTGATAACAAAAATATATTCCTTTTCCCTTTTCAGAATTCGAAAATGGAATAAGAACATTGGCAAAAAGTGAATTGCAATAAGAAGTATAATAATAAGCTGTTATGCATTTAAAAGATTGCCAATTATTTAAAATTTAAAAATATCTTTTCTTTATAAATCATTTTTTTTTTTTTCTCTTTAGCAAAATGGGAATTTTGACAAAGTTTTTTTTCTCTCCTTTTTCTTTATAACAAAAAAGTTTTACTAAAAAATGAGGATGTCACAAAATGGTAGGAAAAATATATGAAATAATGCAGAACAAAATAGGAGAATTGTATATGCAAAGATTATTTTTATTTTTAAAAATTTCCTTCTCAGTTAAAAAACATCAGCCATAAATGTTTTTCCCTAAAATGGCTACTTACCACCTTGGTAACTTTCTTCCATATTTTAACAAAAAAAAAAAAAGAAGAAAAAAAAAATAGATAATAGAAAAATATTCCTAAAATAATACTTCTTACATGTCATATAACATTACAAAATATACCTCAAATTAATGAATAGAAAACAAAGTGGAAATATTGCGAATTTTAAAACCTGTTCGCAATTCCTTTCGCTTTATCGGAAGATACAAAAATATAATACATCACCAACCTTCAGTAAAATTTCATCACGTGGTGAAAGGAACAAAAATTATATTACACAAAATGAGCGTGTATTATGTCTCATATTATTCCTTTTTCTTCTGAATAAATACGTTTAAGCGTTTTTGAAGTGAAGAATCGTATGGAATTATGCGCCTGCGAAAGTGCAGCAGCATCACACTGAAATGTGAAGGAGGGAGAAGAAGGATCTCTTATTAAGCTTGCTAAATTTAATCAGATTGTATGATGTTGGGTTTGCAATGAATAATATCTGACATCGTTCATGTACACGCATAAGGAGTACCATGAAAAAGACCATGCATATATGTTTATATACATAGATATATATATATATATATTACTACATACACATTCACTAACTTGACTCATGCTTTAATTCCAACATTTGCGGAAGTGGAAGAGCCATGCATAAATATACATTATATTATATATGCATTATATTATATTCATTATATATATATGTATATACCTTGAGTAGCCCTTTATACACACTGCACGGTGATAAATCATATGCACCTGGAAATGTGCACCTATCCCAAGCTATGGCTAGTGAATTTATGAAATCTAAGACCTATATTGTGTCCCTTTCGGAAGAGCCCAAGAAAAAAAAAAAAAAAAATTGGGAATCAAAGTGAAGCTTCCATAATCCATCTAAGAACTGGTCTATACTGTTGAAAAAAAAAAAAAAATGAACACGAATATACACGTAGTTAATAGAGAATTAAACTTTTTTTTTTTTTTTTTTTTTTTTTTTTTTTTAATATTACTACCTATAATTCCGTTTTTTTTGGTATACTTATTTTTTTTACAAAATTATTAGGACATATTGCATGTTATCGCCATGATATATATACCATATAGGGGGGCGAGTTGGAACATCGTAAAAAATGAGGGTACTTGAAATATCAGTTGGGGGAAGTGTTGAAGCGTCGACTCGCCCAAAATATATCTCACGTGCTATTTATAAATAGCACCACTTCCTTCCCATATATATATATATATATATTTATTTATATATGTATAGTATATACTTCCGGTTATATATGCGGACTCCGGACAATACTCTAATTGGAGTCGATACATAACTTACGCGTGTTGTATGAATAGCGCACCACGGAATGGTACGTGAACTTTGCCTTTTTTCTTATCACCCCATGTGCTCCTAAAGAGGCGCTGAGTAAAAAAAAAACTCCACTAGCTAAAAAGCAGAACATAAAAAAAGGTTGATGCAATACAATGCGTGAAATAGCAAATTGTGAAGGGGGGGGAAAAAAAAAAAAAAAAATGTGACACCTTTTTCTTCCTTCTTAGGTTTTTAAAAAGTTGAAATTGAAAGAGAAAAGAAAAAAAAAAAAAAAAAAAAAAAAAAAAAAAAAAAAAAAAAAAAATAATCATTTTTAAAGGAAATTTTAAAAAATGAATTTTCAAAGAAAAAAAAAAAAAGGAAATAAATAAAAGTGACGAATAAGTATTTGTGAAGAAAGTATAAAAAGAATTAATTTAAGAAATTCACCCACTATTTGCGGAACGCAAGTCCTATAAAAAAGGGAAAAGTAAAGGTAATCAACAAAAAAGTTGATTGATTTTAATGATTCGCTGAAAATGTGAAATCGTATACATATATGTGAAAAAATATGTACATAAACAACCGCATATATGAAAGCTAAGAGTATGCTTATGAAAACAGCACATTTACATATCTCTAATCGCCGTGTAAAATGTGAATTAAAAAATATTAGCAATTATCATACAAAAGATAACACACAAAGTGCAGATAGCGCTGTGATTGTGGGGAAGTCATATTTCACACAGAGGAATGCTTGTAATGTTTTTTGTGCTAATCTTTTATATCGCGAGCGAGTGGAGAAAATAATAATAATAAGCACAGAAGTAGTGAGCATAATATAATGATCACAATAGTATATGAGCAAAAATGGCATTA
Organism: Plasmodium gonderi; assembly: GCF_002157705.1. Taxonomy (NCBI): domain Eukaryota; phylum Apicomplexa; class Aconoidasida; order Haemosporida; family Plasmodiidae; genus Plasmodium; species Plasmodium gonderi. The sequence goes on from NW_021628939.1 coordinate 497,296, forward strand.
CATCCTATATGAAAACAGTTATCACTGTTTTAACTAGTTGTTATAAGATAAAATTGTGTGTGTACTATTTATATGTATGATGCATATGGGTATACCTATGTGTAAAATATTTCTGCACTTCCTCCCCCAACAAATGAGGCCAACTATACAGCCTTTCCCAAACACTATATTCACATTTCCCATTTTTTAAAACATCCCTACAGGTTTTATAAGGATCGATTAAAAACAAAATTACGAACCATGTCATCAATCAAAACAACTGTAAAAACAGAAGCATGCTCCTTTAGTGAGTACAGGATATATCCCGGAAGAGGACAGAAGTTTATTGCAAGAGACGGAAAAGTTTACTTTTATTTATCATCAAAATTTGCTTCACTTGCACATCAGAAGAAGAAGGCAGCCAAGTTGAGATGGACACAGGTAAGTTTTTATGAACAAATAGGAAGTTTAACTTTCTTCTCTTATATAAGGAGGCAGAAGGAAGTGGATTCTCCTTTGCAGTAGCGCTTGTTTGCATAAGTATATCCTATTTACGTGATAAAAGCTATGTGTACCGCCCCCATGTTTTCACCAAACTCTCATTAATGTATTCTCCTCTTAAAAACGCAGACTTGGAGAAGAAATAACAAAAAAACAAAAATTGAAAGCACACAAAGAAGGAGGTATAAAAAAACTATTAAAGTGCAGAAAGCCGTTTGTGGGCTAACTGTCGAAGATATCAGAAACAGGAAAGCCTATGTCCAAAGCATTGAAGCAAAGGTAATAACCATTATAAAAAATAATAAATAATAAACAAGTAAAAATAAATAAAAAAGGAAAAAAAAATAAAGGAATAGATAAATAAAAAAAAAAAAAAAAAAAAAAAAAAAAAAAAAAAAAAAAAAAAAAAAAAAAAAAAAAAAAAAAAAAAAAAAAAAAAAAAAAAAAAAAAAAAAAAAAAAAAAAAAAAAAAACATAAAACCCTTAGTGCAAATATGCTCAAAGTGCCATATAAGAGAAAGGTTTAATAGAACGTATACTATAACCCATGTAAACTGTTCGAATGAGCACACACTGAAGTTTAAGAGTCGTGAATATATTAACAGCAAAAAATATGTTCATGTAGTAAAACTTCAAAAAATAAATTCGGTTTCAATTGCATATATAATATGAAATATCATTTTATAACAAAGTGGAATGTTTTATTCCTTTTTTTTATATATATTTACTGATATTTTATATTATATATTCATATGCCTCTTTTGTGCTTTTTCCTTTTCTTTACTTTTGCTTTGGTTGAGCTAAAAAAAAAAAAAAAAAAAAAAAACACAAAGAGGAAAAACCTAAAATACATACATACATACGAAATATGATATTTGTTCACACATATGAGAGAGACTACGGGAATATCCTATTATTCTGTTTTGTTTAGACCATCAGTTGAACACCACAATAAAAAAATGCTTCGTGTTTGTGTTTTCAGCACAAATGAAACACCTTAACTATTAACTCATCATATATTTCTTATCCTTTGTTATAGAACAAATCTCGAATATCAGGCAAGGAGAAGGATGACAAGAAAAAAGGAAAAGATGATAAAAAAAAAAATGTCGCACATTTTCAACAAAAAAAAGATTTCTCCAAATCCAAACAGATAAATATGGCTAAGACGAAAATGCACAAAATGATGAAGAAATGAATTTGAACATTATTCACATGCATGCTTACATTACATATATATAAGTACACACAAAATGGACTTAACAGAAAAGTTTTGTTCCTATTAGCGCATAAAGAAAGTTTTAATTTTTTTTTTTTTTTTTTTTTTTTTTTTATTTTCCATCTTCATCTTTCTCGTGTTTTTATTATTATTATTTTTTTTTTTTTTTTCCCCCATTGTCCTTTTGTAACATTTCATTTGAATTGAAAACAACGGCATTTTGAATTATAAGAATAGATTTAAAAAAAAAACAAAAAAAAAAAAAAAAAAAAAAAAAAAAACGTGGGTATAATCATACAAAACAAATTAAAGAAAATTCTTGGAAAAACATTGTGGTGAAATACATGAAAAGAAGAGATATATTATCATCTTTTTTCATATATGTACATCAACCAGTCACAAAAATGGACTAAATTTCTCAATTTTATGCTTTATGGTCAAATTCTATTTTCTTCATACTTCAAAATAAAAAATGAAAAAAAAGAAGATAATTCATAAATTTTGCGCTGTTGCAAAAAATTTCCAATGAGGTATAAAATTAACAAACCTTTTCAATTTTACTCCTTAGAACGTTATAACCACTTTACATCTCTTCGTATAAGCAAGAGTATTTAGGCAGAAAGGTCCACAGAATAAAAAGAGCGTTCTAAATGTACAAGTTTTATGTATAATGTTTATTACAATAAATGTACATTTTTTGCACACACAGTTATGTCCTGACATCAATCTTACTCATATGTTTAACAGTTGTGTTAAATAGATTAAAAGAAAGAGACCTATATGATAAAGTTATTTAATCCCTTCGACATGCTGCTTTATTTCACTCTTTCTATTTAGCAAAATAAGACACAAGATGATAAAACATATTCTCACGTGAGAAAAGTATTCAAAATTAACCAAAAGGAAAAAACATTTAAATAAACATCTTTGCATATATCCCACACATCATTTTACGTCACGTTATACGCTTATGCCTTTTATTTGAATTATCAGCTAAAATTTTTCCCTTTTCTTTTTTTTTTCTTTTTTTTTTTCGTATACACATTTACAAAAAATATATATAATGCAAAAATAAATCTCCATTTAGTAGAGATGTACAAGAATAATTATGAAAAAAAAAAAAAAATAAATAACTAGCGTGAACAAATGTATATAACAAGGTTTGTTAAAAATGACACTTTCTTAATTATGCCTCAATATTTAGAACTGTTATTATTTTACTTCTCTGAATTGAGTGATTTGAGAACGAAACATTATTAATCCCTCTACAACGACCATGTATCGATGTTGTGCTTGCATATATATGTTAAACATATGTACATATATTTTATACATACTTTATGCATTGCTTTATTCTCAACAATTTTAAACATTCCGTATTTTTTTAATATGCTCCAGCTGCTACATGTGAATGTGGGAATATAAACACTTTAACACGTGTCCATGCATATGTATATGTAAACATGCATATATATTTTACTCATTCATGTCCTCCATAAGTATTTCCTTTTTTTGAAAAAAAAAAAAAAAAAAAAATTCAATGTTTTAAAATTGCGTACACCTTATCTCACTCTTCTCTCACTTATTCGAAGATTTTTAATTTATGGCAATGTTATTTTTTGTTTATTTATTTATTTTTTTTTTTTCTCGTTTTATGTAAGTGTTATACCCATGTTATGCTCGTGATATACTCGGGTTATGCTCAAAAGTGCCGTTTTCGTTTTTATCCATTCTTATTCCACTTCTCTTATACATCCCGCACTTTTTTTTTTTTTCTTTTTTTTTTTTTTTTGTAAAAATGTTACGCCATTCGGAGGGTGCAAATACACATGGTATAGAAAATGATTAAAATAATGTAGATGGCATGAGAAATTGATTGGGCTAAAAATAGAAAAAAAAATTGTGGACCATATATATGTACACCTACTTAGCTATTTTGCCTTCCTTAATGAACGCACTTGTATTGTGTACTTTTTTTTATTATTATTTTATTTATTTTTTTTTTTTTTTTTTCCACCATTTTTGTGATTCCAAGTTGACACATTTTCATTCGTTTTTTCTCATTTCCCTTTTTCTTACCCCCATCTGTTACATCCGAATGCTTGTTACATTTTTCTCCTACGGCTGCATACTTTTGCAAACTTCTGCCGCTGTGCAGGATCCTACGATTCTACGAATTCAACCTTCTTCCCTACTCCCACATTCTCTTCCATCATGTAAAACCTTAAAAGATAAGGGGCATAAGTACCACATACATGGGAATTATTGCTCCCGAATCACATAAATTTCTCATATAAAAATATTTTTAATTTTCTGTAAGTTTTATTTAGATGATTTATGGATACTCTACTTCTACATCCTCACCATAGGTGTGTGTGTGTGTGTACAGGTCCTTACCCCCTATCCCCATTTGTGTATCTGCAAATTTATTTATTCATATATTATTTTTACTCATTCAGGACTACATACCCTCTCGGTTTTTCCATCTTTATTGCTTTCCTTTTTTACGTTCTTTTCTTTATTCTAATGAGCTGTCCCCTTCATTGACAATCATTTACCACATTTTGAACCGTATGTTTTATTTATTTATTTGCTCATTTATTTGTTCATTTATTTGTTCATTTATTTGTTCATTTATTTGTTCATTTATTTGTTCATTTATTTGTTCATTTATTTGTTCATTTATTTGCTTATTTATTTTATTTTATCTTATTTCCCTCCCCCCCCCTTCCCCTACTTCACTTATTTCGTGTTCACCCAACAGGTAGTTCATGTAGTACCAAATTGAAATCTTTCCATTGAGCGCATTGAAGTAAATACCACATGTTCATGGGTGTTGACAATAAATATATCATAAAACGACATTGTATACACATTATTTCTTTATGAATATACCAATTTAAATGCATATGTGCAGTATAAAATTATTTTATTTTATTTTTTCATACATACGTAAATGTATATATGTGAGAATATCCTAGTTATATGGAAATTTCACTTTTTTATGCATACCATTTCTTATAGTTCAGTTAGTACATATGCTTATGGAGGCTATTTTTTATGATATGACGCTGCTGATAACACTTTTTTCTTTTCTTTTTCAAAAACTATAATTCTATTTTGTTTTCTTATTTAAATTAATTTTTTTCACTTGCAGGATTGCATATTATTTACTTTCGTCCTACATTATAGAATTGAAAAAAAAAAAAAAAAAAAGTAACATACTCATACATTGTAGTTATTCAAATTCTTTGCTTCCATTTTGTTACGAGTCATACATAAATGAGCATAAGAATGGACATGCAAAACGTCACATTAATTGATGCATAGACAGACAGACGCAAATGCATTTGTACAAAACATGGTGACGTTCGTATCACCCTCAAAGGGAAAATCCTAATTAACAACGGATTTACATACTTTCATGAAATAGAAGACCGTTATTACAAATCGTGAACCATTGTACACGTGTACATAATTGGTGGAAATTTTTTTTGTGCATAGAAATGAGTGCATACATATATATATATGTACTAATGAGCATATTTAAAAATATGCGCTAGAAAATATTAACACGAGTGAATAATATACATATAAATTTTTGCGCGCTGTTTTACTTATTGATGTGTGCTTTTCTCCAACTATTTGCCCATCTGCATATTTACAATAAACTGTGTGTTGACAAATTTAGCATGTCCACCTTTTTTAGTATATGATTTATGAGATGGCGGTATTTTGAACGTATAATAGTTTTAATTTTATTTTTTTATTATTTTTTTTTTTTTTTTTTGCGAATGTAAATTTTTAAAAAAAAATCTTAAAGAGGAACAAGTTCTAAGAACTTTCGTTAGCGCAACGATTTTTGATGTCTACACATGCAAATATATGTTTACATTGAGTGTATATATATATGCATTTATATAAATTCCCATGTATATGAATATAGCATACATAATTCCACATATATATGTGCACACATAAATACATCCCTATTTAAAAACATATAAAAATACATCCATATGCATGTAGCTTAGTATGTACCCACACAGCCTAGTTTACCCTTCACAGTGTAGCATAAAAGAAAAGGGAAAAGAAAAAGCAAAAAGTAATAAGTGAAAAGTAAAGAACGACATAAATCAACACCCTTTTAATATAAAAAAAGAAAAAAAAAAAAAAAATGGATTAAATGATATGTTACAACCGAGTTGTATTTTTTTCAGTTGAATGTGCAACGTGTAACATTTTTCCCTTTTCACCCTTTTATAAGTATTTAAAATGATTTATGTAGCTTTCATTTAAGATGGATGAGGGAATTTATTCTATTTTATTTTCCACATAACGTAAACGTTTAGTGAAGCATTTATTTACGCCTTCCTTTCCACTTTTTCTATTTATATATTGTGGAAATCAAGTTATTAAAACTGTTTGATTGATTTCGTAAAAATGTGTACATGTATTTATTCGTTTTTTTAGGAGTACATATATATATATATATATATTTTTCTTCTTTTTTTTTTTTTTTTTTTTTTTTTGTCTTTGTGTTTTTGTTTACGCCCATTCTTATAATCACTTTTTCTTTTTTCACGTCGTTATAAATGTTGCAACGAAAGATCACATTTTTGCAAAGGTCTATCTTGTGAATATTGTTTAAGTTAATGAAAAAAAATAAAATAAAACAAAATAGAATAAATGACAAACAAATAAAATAGAAACATAAAAAAATGGGGAAAAATAAAATGGAAAAATAAAAAAATGATAGTGTTAAAGAATAAAAGCAAAAAACGATAGTGAAGAGTTCATGCGTAGCGTTCGCTTAAAGACAGATTATCTGAACTGCTTATTTAAAGTATATATATATTTTTTTTTCTTTTCGTTTCTTTCTTTCCTTCTTTTATGCTTTTCTTCATTTCTTCCTTCTTTCATTCCTTTTTTTTTTTTTTTTTTTTTTGTTAGCGCATTATCTGTTTTTTCATGTTAAACCTCGTCCACCTTAAATTATGCAGTATCTGCTTCATGGCATGATGCATAGAATTATGTATAGATTGATATATGTGCATGTACTACCCTCTACGAGTACATTTAAATATATATACATACCTTTACACATGTAATGAATATATATATACATATATACTTTCTCATGAACTTTCTGGCGAAGTTTCAAATGCAAATTCATATATACATATTTCCTCCACTCGCGTTTTATATTCCTTTAATTCTTGTCATTAGAGCAACATGGTAATTTCTTATTATTAACTATTTATAGATTTATTAAAAGCAAAATGTGTTCCCGTCGCTCATTTCTACCCCAGTGTACCGCATTTCTCACTTTTACAGTTTTATTTTTTTTTTATTTTTTAATTTGCATTTGAGATGTTATAAATGAAATTCACTTTTTCATACTTCACCGAATTTTAATAATTCATTTCTCTTTTTAATTTTTAATCATATTATTTTAAGTTAACGTGTTGTTACGTAACGTTGGACTCAAATGTAAAAGTAAATTAGACAGATATTGCATATTGTCTTGCACTTCAACATATTCATGTTTAACTTTTCCTAATTCATGTTTTTATTTATCAGAGCATTTTACTTCTCCCTATCCCTTCACCTTTTGCTTTTAATTTATTATGTAACATTGAAAGTCTTACATTATAGTGCATCCACTTCTATCTTTACAAAGTACCTGCGTGAGCATGCTCATTTGCACGTCGTCTAATAATTTAACTAATAGACCAACTAATAATCTAACTCTTATATTCACTCATTTTTTTTTTTTTTTTTTTTTTTTGTTATTGTTATTGTTGTTGCTGCTTTCTCCTCGAAAAGTTCCATGTATATGAATCCACTTCATATGTTTAACATTCACATCTATACAACTACATGCACATATATATGCATATACGCATGCATGAGGAATGTATACATTTAGCGTGCACATAGAACGTTTAAACACCTCATCATCACATGAACGAGCAAAATATCCACAATATATGTATGTAGAGACGTGTTTCATTGGACATATGAAAATGTATAATCATTGTACGAATTCATTAATCCCCAATTGTGCAGATTATTTATCTGAATATGTTCTTCTCCCGAATACCCTTCTTCCCCTCCATACATAAATACGTGCACACCCCACCTTCGACACATGACATTTTATGGTTAAAGTTTTATAATTCAAGTAAATGCAAAAATGCATATTTTTCATTATGAAAAAAGCACAATTGCATACGTCTTTTATATTCATTTTTTTCTTTCTTCCTTCTTTTATTCATTCCTGTTTTTTTTTTTTTTTTTTTTTTTTCCATCCCTTCTACACCTATATATTCATCATGGAATGTTAAAATTAATCCTTACCTTTCTTTTGTTTGCCTCCGAACATGTGATGAATTGAGCTCGTATTTTCCTTTACTCACCTTTACTCTCCTTTTTACTCTCCTTTATTATTTTATTTTGTGTATTTTATTTATTCTGTTTATTTATTCGTTTTGTGTATTTCTATCCTTTTAGTTCCTTCCGTATGACCATTACATTTCTCACACCTGGCATAATTTTTTTCACATTTTTGTAATTAAAAAAATGTTTATGCAGTGATGTACCAACCTGTATTGACACATTCCACATGCAGGACTACCTGTACTTAGTCCCATAACAACGCAACTATAGAATTGTTTCCTCACGTCATATCTAATCGAATACATATACTTATTACATCCACACGTCGCACATCAACCATGGGTAATTGTATGTCCATTATTAGTTATTCCAAATTCAAATTAAAAAAAAAAAAATTGGAGGATTCGGATGTGCATTCAAACCCAGATTACGAGAGCGCAACTGATAGCAATATCCGTGATAAAGATGAAAAAAACAGAAAAGGAAAAGACTTAAAGCATAATCCAAATTTAAACAATTCCAATTGCGATAAAAAAAGTTTTAATGTCATCCATGAACATGATACAAATTCCATATATTCAAGCAATCCTGGTAACTTTGATCAAAATGAGAAAGATGAACAAAAGCAGCCTGTTTCCAATGAGGACATTGGTTACCTACGAAGGGAAGAATCGGATCATCATATGATAATCCAGAAAAACAAAAAGAAGAACAAAAATAGTAACAATGTGATAGGAAATGACGAGATGAATCAAAACGAGGGAAACCAAAACGAGGTGAACCAAAACGAGGTGAACCCAAATGAAGTGAACCCAAATGAAGTGAACCCAAATGAAGTGAACCGAAACCAGGTAAACCAAAGCGAAGTAGACAGAACCAAGGTGACAAAAAAAACGAAAAAAGAAAAAAGCGAATCCAAATCTAATATAAATGGAAAAGTAAAACGGAGCACGTCCAAAGACAAAAATACAAAAGACATAATTCCCAATAGTACGCATAACGACAGAGATAATTCAAAATCAAACGAAACACATGATTATAAAGGAGATGTGTTTTCAAATAAGAATTCCTCATTTAATAGCGAATCAGTTAATAGCAAGGATTTGCAAAAAAGAAACAAAAGAGAGAACTTACTGAACATAAAATACAGCAATATGATATTAAATGATATAAGAGATGTAGACATTATTGTCGTTTTTTTATTTAGTCTTTTCCTTTATTTTAATGCCAATAATATAGTAGACATGTTGGATAGAAATAAAAAGGATAGATATTCTCTTAGGAATTCATTGAATATAAATCATGATATCATAAAATTCCCAACGTTTCCCAAAGAAATTATTGACAGTTTTTTGAAAAATGATTTTACTTTATTAAAAAAATATATAAAAAATAAATGTAATAAGTTGAAGAAGAAGTATAAAAGTACATATTTAAAAAAAGTCACAATAAGTAACGAAAAGGGTGAAAAAGTAGAAGCAGGAGAACAGAATCAAATCGGAAAAACAAATCAAAAGGATGAAAAAAACACAAAAAAGAAAAGTTTTAAATACGAATTAAAAGAAAAAAAAGAAAAATGCACTTTTTCAAAAATTATTGAATCTGTTGATAGAAATGAATGGATTCATAGAGACATAACCGAAATACCATGTGATCAAAATTTGCCAGATCTGAAAATTACTTTTATAGTTATGGGGGCATATTGCTTTTACCAAAAAAACATGAAACCATTTCAAGATAAAAATACTTTTTTTTACAAATCCCCATCATATGCTTGTGATGCAGAAATTTCTGTTGCATGTAAAAAAGGAAGAAAATTAGATTTCCCAAATCAGGATGATTTTACAATTATACAAACTAATGAATGGATTTTAATTATGGTATTTGATGGACATGGGCCATCTGGTCATGACATCAGTAATTTTGTACATGTAGTACTCCCTTTACTTTTTTCATACAATATTGAAAGAATATTTGAAAACCCTGTTCGAACAATGAAAACATTATTTTATATGATAAACTGCTACTTAGTTAATTATTCCTACTGTATAAATAATAATATAAATCCAATTAACATAAATTTTATTGATTATAATTTAAGTGGAACAACATGTACAATCATACTCTACAATTTTCTAACAAAAAAAATTTATTCTGCCCACACAGGGGATAGTAGAGCTGTTATGGGAAAACAAAATGAAAAAACAAACACATTTAGAGCTTATAATATTACTGAAGATCACAAACCATCTTTAAAATTAGAAAGAGAACGAATTGTTGCATTTGGTGGAGAAGTGAAAAAATTGCAAGGAGATGTTTCATACCGAGTTTTTGTTAAAAATGAAATGTACCCCGGATTAGCCATGAGTAGAGCTATAGGTGACATTACTTCGTCTTTCATTGGTGTTACTTGTGAACCTACCATAAAAATATTTGACAAATCTGATGAAGACAAGTTCATTATTGTTGCAACAGATGGTATCTGGGAATTTATAAGTAGTGAGGAATGCGTTCAGATGGTTTCTCGAAAGAGGAAGAAGAAGGTGCACGTTGCCATGGGTCAGTTGCAGAGTCAAACCGTGAGGAGAGATGATGAGTTGAAAGAGGGATAAGCGTGTGTATATGTGTGTATACATATGTATGCACGTATATGTATATATATATATATATACATGTGTTTTTGGATGAATGAAGATCATTTATTCAACATTTTAGAAATCTCCATATTCTCCTTGTTTTTGCTCTACCTTTGTTACTATTCCGTAGTACCTCAACCCGAGTTCTTCTTCTTCTTTTTTTTTTTTTTTTACCACCCCTAAACCGAATATAGACACTTGTTAAAAATTTTTTTCTCCTTTTTCTTTTTTTTTTCGTTGCAGAAGAAATTATCAAGGAATCTTGGAGAAGGTGGGAACGAATTGACACCGTCGATGATGTAAGTAAAAAGTGTTTTATGAATTTTTTTTTTTTTTTTTTTTTTTTTTTTTTTTTTTTATGTTCATTAAACAGCGCTATAAACTTTTTTTTTTCTACATTGTGGAATGCAAATAGATGCTTGTTTTATTTTTATTTTATTATTTTTTTTTTTTTTTTTTGAGTAATGTAATTCTTGAAATTTTTATCATCAATTTCTCACTACAAACACATTTTTTTATTATTTCTATTATTGCCCCTTATTTTTTTAGATGACACTGGTTATTTTATATTTCTAATTTTATTCTCGCTCTATGAAATCTTATGCAAGAAGAAAGACTGTTATAAATGGATCTCTATTTGGACAATTTTTTTTTTTTTTTTTTTTTTAATGCATATTTTGAAGCTTTCTTTGTTTATGGTACTTTGTTTATGCCATTTTGTTTATGTCTCTTTGTTAATACCACTTTATTTTTATGTTTTCTCTCGTTAACAAAATGAGAAAACTGTTGCCGGTTATAAATTATTAAGTCAATAATTCGAATTATTAAAATATTTAAATGGGGTAAAAACGTGACAAAAATTTTAAAACAATAAAAAAAAATTAAAAAGGGGGCCCCCAAACCCCCACCACAAAAAAAAAAAAAAAAAAAAAAAAAAAAAATAGTAATAAAAATAGAAACGCAAACTAAATAATGAACAATAAAAAATTAGTGATGTACGCAAAAAATAAGGAAATGGCATATTCATTTAACTAGTTCAGGGGTACGGTGGTGGGGGTAAAGGAACAAATCAAAAGGAGAGAGAAACATTTTCTCTGCTATCTCCCTCTCCCAAACATCCACCCTAAGAGTGTTAAATATGGGCACACACAAATAAATGTGTATTTATATATAAATATATATGTATATATATATGCTTACATGCATGCATATACATTTATTGATTTCAAAAAATTTACACATAAATATACAAATTTACAAGTGTGGAAATATATATATTTTTTTTTTTTTTTTTTTTTTTTTTTTTTTTTTTCCATTTTGCATTCTCTGTGCGCCCCCTCCCACTTTAAACATCGCCCAAGACATTTCTTTGCTTTCTGACTATGTGGTAATAGTGCAGTGCATCATGCTTTTGTAAATAATCCGTTATTTCTAATTCCGTTTTTGCAATTATCATCTTCCAGTTAAGAAAGTTCTTCTTCTTTACAGTTCCACTCCAAATTAGGGTACAACGACAACCCTGATTCATGTGAACATTTGTATTATCAGTAGGATAATCTTCATTAGTATCAAAACTGGATTTTATTTTATTTCGATCTCCTTTTTCTTCATCATTACTATTATTTTGATCCTGTTCAATTCCCCTTCCGCCTCTTCCTCTTCGCACCTCCCCCCCCCCACCTTCTTCCTCATCTTCATCTTCATCCTCATCATCGTCCTCATCATTGTCGTATTCATCTTCATTCCACTTTATTCTTCTAAATATTAATCTTTTGTATCTCTCAATGGAAATATGCTTCCCTTCAACAATAATAAAATTATACAGAACGGACATAAAGCAGACTCCCGTTAAATGCAACTGCTGTGCATTTATATCTATTTTGAATATATGTTTTTTATTTGACAAATTTGTAATATAAATAACTAGGACTTCATTTTCTTCATTAGGATCACATATCCATTTATTCATTTTTTTTTTGCTTTTTTCTTCTGGATTTAATTTTCTTTGTTGATTTTGTTTAAAATGTCTCAATTCTCTTTCTTTCATTTGTTCTCTTACTTCTAGTTCTATTCTAGAAGGATTCGAAACAGCACTGTCTCCAAGAATTCTCATTAAATTTGATAATTTCATCTTAGGAGGAGGTGGCGGAATTAACCCGATTCTAATTTTATCTTGTTTTTCTCTTTCCTTTTCTTGTCTTTTCCTTTTTCTTAACTTTTTTCTTTCTAAGGGTGTTAAGAACATGTGTGGTGTGGTCTTTTCTTCTTTCTTATCTTCGTTCAATGAAACTGGGTGTTCTATATAATTTGTTATCCTTTTAAAGTTTATCTTATACAATTCATCATTAATTATGATTTCATTACTTTGTAACAACAGCATGTTCTCACTTTGCTTATGTACCAATTTGTTTACTTCCATACATGTGCTGCTAACATATTCAGAAAGATCTTTATTATTATTTTTCTCTCCTTTGGTTAAGGAATCTTCCTGTACGCTTAAATTTTGTTCTATTTTTTCATCTGCATGGGAACTGTTGTTAGTTCCGTTATGACATAATGTACTGTTATCCATTTGTAATTTCCCTTGCCAAAGAGCCTTTTGTTCATCAATGTACTCTTTCAAATTTTCTTTATTTTCTATTTTTTTAAATAGAACTAAATCCCACTTTTCCATCATGTTATACTTTTCTTCCTCATTCCACTCCTTTTTTGTCACATTTTTTTTATTAATATCTATTAAGTTCGGGTTGACATTATCATTTAGATCATTATTTAAAAAGTTTAAAGACATTTCTTGGAATGTTTGCACATTTTTTTTATCTTGCATAAATTTTTTCAAATCAAAATTCATCTGAGATTTACTATTATAGTTTCTAGAATTTGCTAACTTAACAAGGGAACCAGGTGTAACAAAATTAAAAGCATTTTTTCTTTTTTTTTTACGAACACTTTTTATTCTAGAATCAAACCATTTTATGTCTTCATTTAAATTTTCTTCATTATTTTTATTTAATAAATCATTTTTCTTTTTTAAAATATTATTTTCTTCTAATTTATTAATATTCACTTTTAGGGTTGAATACGTTATGGGTTTTATATTAATAACATTTCCTTCTTCATCTATTTCTCTACCTTGTTCATCAAATTTTAAAGGTTTAGGTATAAAATCTACTTTTCTTAGGTTCTGTTTAGCACTCTCCTCAAGCCTACTAGCCCTTTTTGCCCTTTCTATAGCTAATTTAGCTGCTTCAGTTGCTTTTAATATACTTAAATGGATGGCTGGAGAAAATGCCGCGAAATTTTGAGTAGTCGTTGGGAACTGGGTTGGTAAACTTGTTATGGGATTCACTAAATTGGGTGCTCTATTCAAGTTCAAATTTTCTAAAATATTATTACTTGTTTTGCTTAGAAACACATTTGTATCAATAGTTCTATTCTGTTCCACTGCTTTAGTCAATTCAATCATTTTGGCTGCCTCATTATTATCGGCTTTCTTCTCTGCATCCCCCCATCTAGATTTTCTTTTCTTTTGAACCTCTTCCATTTTTTTAAGAACTAAAATAAGGAAAACAAAAATTAAGGGGTAAAATAAAAAGGGGGTGGGGGGGGTGAAAAAAGAAAAGAAAAGATAAAACTATTTTTTAAACAGTTTCAAAAAAAAAAAAAAAAAACAAAAAGGCACATCATCCTCTCATAAGCGTTTTATGTAATTCGAAATACTTCCTATTTCTTATATGTAGCGAATAAAAATGGTTTTGTTATGTAGGTTATATTTTTAGTCTGATTTTTTTTTTTTTTTTTTTTTTTTTTTTTTAGCCTATTATTTTTACTCTATTTTCTGCTCCTTTTATTACTTTATATCACCTTCAATCCCTTATTTTTATATTCTATGGAGAAGAGCAAAAATTTTGCTATGTTTATTTTATATGTGCATGTTTATCATCTGCTTGCTTATTGTGTTAAGGTTATTTATATGCATTTTTATGAATTCTTTGAGTTAGGGAAAATATTTTATATATCTTTTGAAATGATTTTTTATATATACACAATTTTTTACTACCACGCTAGTTTATAATGTGTCCAGGATCACTTAGAGGGAATGCTAAAAAAAAATAAAAAGAATATTTTTTGCGTACATGAGATAGTTATATATGCATGTCAATGTGTTACTTTATTAAAAGGAAAATTATCATGTTGTTTCACTTGTTTTTATATTAACTTTTTGTGCAGAGAATAATAAATAAAGCGCAGTATTTCAAATGCCGTTCTTTCTTTTTTCAATTTTTTTTTTCTCATTCTTGCGTTGAAAAAGAAGGTGAACGTAATCCGATACATTATGCCTAGGCTAAAAATTATTTACCAACTGGTTTAACAGTTAAAAAAAAAGTGACTTTTTTTTTTAATATTTTTCTTCATATGTTTTTTTTTTTTCTTTTTTTTTGTAGAAAAAAATGCCAATTTTAATTATGTGTATTTTTTCTATATGTTGGCATTATTTATCAGAATTATGATTAAATCATGTCCACATGCACTCGATTTCTAGCGAAAGAATAAGTTATGTTTTTAAGATCTTCCTAAAGTAAGGACAAATTTCTTAATTGTGAACTTAGGAAAAAAGGAAGTCCGTAAATGGAAAAATGTGAAATGGCTAAAATGGAAAAATGTGAAATGGCTAAAATGGAAAAATGTGAAATGGCTGAAATGCAAAAAGGAGAGAAATGACTAAAATGCAAAAGGGCGAAATGGAGGAAATGCAAAAAGGCGAAATGGCTGAAATGCAAAAAGGAGAGAAATGACTAAAATGCAAAAGGGCGAAATGGAGGAAATGCAAAAAGGCGAAATGGCTGAAATGCAGAAAGACGAAATGGAGGAAATGCAGAAAGGCGAGATGGCTGAAAATACCTAAAGAGAGAGGAATTCAAGCAATTTGCAAAATTCAGATACGCAAGATAGTGAAATGTACTTTGAGTTACGCAAAATTTCGTATGTCTAGGTTTTACTAGGATTTTGCATGAAACAAAGAATTTATGATGCGCCCATGTTAAACCTTTGAAACAATGTGTTAGGGTTATTTTTCCCCCTTCTTTTCATTCTTTTCGTTTTTTTCCACTTGTTACATTTTTCTTTATTCGAATTTGTTGTTTTTTTGTTACCCATCTGACATAATATTATTTCAATTTGTTGCCGTTTTGTTAGCACAGTTTCATTATATGCCGTTATTTGCTATTAACACTTTCATGTTCATGTTGTTATTACAATTTTAATGCTACATAATTAAAACCTTTTAATGCCCCCTTTGCCATTTGTTATTGTTCATCCTTTGTATCTCACTTTTTTGAAACGTCGTTGACATCTTTTTGATGCATTTATGACATTTTCTTATATTTCGTGTTTCCTGATTACCCTACATTTTCTTTCTTTTTTTTTCATCTCCCTCTTGTTTCTTTAGTACTGTATATTTTTTTTTTTTTTTTTTTTTTTTTTTTTGTATATACATTCATTTTTTTTTTTAATCATATTAACTTCATTGCGAAATTTTCTCCACCAATGTTTTCTAATTTTGATGATAGAAGATGTTTTTGCATTCTACTCTATAGTCAAAAGCGCTCTCAAATTTATGAAAACTTCAAAACTTGAATAATATTGAGAAGCTATTTAAATTATTCTTAATATTGAAAAAGTATTGTGTTTGATCTCCCCTTCTTCAAAAATTTTTTAGCAGACAGACAGAGACAGACACAATCTGTTATTCTTCAATTAGCCCTTGTGTCCATCTATTTCCTGTCACTATTTGTATTAGATTTTACATGATTACATGAACACAATTACAGATACATAAATGGCGAACACGAAATTAGTGCATAGTCATACATGTTCTTGTGTATTCCACCATTTTGCGATGTTTTTTTTAATTTTTTCATTATATAAATATGTATGCATGTATGTATATATATGCACACATATATACATATGTCTACATATATAATATACAAGCATTCGAGCAATTTTTGAAAACCTAAGCCCTGTTGTACGTACTAGAAAAAAAAAAAAAAAAAAAAAAAAAAAAAGGCAAAAGTAAAAGTAAGAATAAAAGAAAAATCTATTGTTCTTAACCGTTTTGTACCCTTATAACATCTGTTTGGTTAATTATTTTCTTCTTTTTTATGTGCTTTTTTTAAACTATAGTTTATGTTACCTAATAAAATGTCTGCTGTAGCAAACTCTTTCTTTTCTTTTATTTTTTTTGTTCCACATTACCTTTTTAAGGATGTAGTCTGTAATACGTGTGCATATTTTCGTTATTTTTTCTATGCAGTTTTTTTGATTTTTTTTGATTTTTGCAATTTTATTTTCTTCTCTATATTTATATAATTAACATTCTAGAAAACGTTAGACTATATTGGTAAAAGCTATATATCATTTTTGTTACCACAAGAAATAGATTGTCCATATTAAATTATTTTTAATAAGTCACATTTGTCAAATTTTTTTTTCTTTTTTTTTTTACCTTAACGCATGAGTTATTTTTTTGTGATATTGTTATGCTTATCTGAGTGTGATATGAATGCTATATGAATATTTTTGTTTAAGTTCAAACATACTTATGAATCTATGTTTATTCAAATCAAACAATTGAATACACATAATTTGTAAAAATACTCCTCGCATATTATATTTTATTATTTTTTATTATTATTTTATTTTATTTTTTTGCATATTGAATATTGTCCATTTTATTACTCATAATTATTTTGCTTATAACTTTCTATTTGTTTTTTCTTGTCACGATCAAAATGATTTCGCGCATGTCAGTCAGAACACACACCCAGACAGAAACGCTAACAAAACAAGATTCGATGAATATGCTGAAAAATATAATAAAATTAGGAATAAGTCTAGTGACATATTTACGAAATTTATTTGAAGAAAACGCATATGAAGAAGTGCATATCCAAGAATTAAAATTAAAAAAACTTCTTCCAATAAATCGAGAAGCACACATGATAATTAATTGGCTAGAGAAAGGTGTATTTGATGCGATAGAAAAAGAATATTTAAGAATTTTAATTTTAGACATAAATGATATATATGATAATTCAATCGAGTGCTATAAATTTAGTTTTTCTTACAATTCATTTATGGGTGGAAAAATTGGAATTACTTTAGAGACATCAAAAAATAATCCCAGTAATGTATCTACAGATAACATAGTGGAAGAAAAAAGAAAAAATTTTAACATAGACAGATTAAAAGATATAAAAGACAGATTATTGAATAAAAACAAAAAAAAAAAAGAAACTTCATTATGTTTTAAAAAAGATGCAAAACAAAAGACATATGAATTGCTTAGGTCATTAGTACTTCTGACACAAACATTAAATCCATTACCTGAAAGAACATACCTCTCGATGAAGTTACTCTACTATGATGAAATTGTTCCTTACAATTATCAACCTCCATATTTTAGAAATCCAGATAGTAAAGATTTATTAAAATTTGTTAATATACCGAATGAAGAACATGTTGGAAAAGTAGATACAGGGCATCACTACTTATCCATTATTGTCAATTCTACGTGTAACAATCATGACGAACAAGCATCTTCATACAACTGTACTGATGTGCACAATCAGGACACGAGTAATTCAAGTACCCATTATGCCAAAGTGGTGAATGGAGATTATTATCAGTATGATAATAGTGAAAGTGAATATCACTCGAAAGAAAAAAATCAACATGGACAGAACAATAATAAGGACTTCTATTTACATACAGATAGGAATAATGAACATCCCTATGGTTATCATGGTGTCAATCATAATGGTGATCATAATAAGTATGTTGAATATGATGAAGAGAATTGCTATAAACCTTTTCACTTTGACGAAAGCAGATATACATATCTGAATAAGCGATTATCGAAAAAAAGACATAGAAAACAAAACAAGAATCAATATATTATTATCGATGATGAGGAATATGATGATCAGGAGGAGGTGAAAATGAGTAACTGTCACATCAGTGAAGGCGTCTATGGTAGAAGTGGAAATAATCGGATTGTTGATAATCATAACGCCGCTCAGGAAAATCATGTGGAAGATCGAAGTGATGACTATGATTATTATGACGAATATGATGATGAATCGGTTAATGATTACAATAATGAAGAGGAATATTCCAGTTTTAGCAATGAGCAGGTGCAAAAAGGAACGAAAAGGAATTTAAAACTAATAGGAAGAAAAAAGAGAAAAACATTTTTAGCCCCATCTTTTTCTGCAAACCAAAGTTATGATAATATGTCACCTTCTCGAGCCAGATCAGTAGAGTGTAGTAATGATCAAGATTATAGTAGTAACTCAGAAAATAACGAATATTACAACAAGGTTGGGAAAATGCTCGTACACACCCATAGATATGACGACGATAAACATGATTGTGTGCAGGTAGAAAAGAGAGAAATAGAACAAATTAAGAGAAAGAAAAATAAATATTGGGCTGCCAATAAGAAGGTGTACGATAATAGTTACTATAGTAGTAATCCATATAGGAGTAACATAGAAAAAATAGCTACGAGGTTGTATGGTACTTCTTATGGGAAAAAACTCCCTTATGATAGAAGCAGGGACGAAGTCACCAATGAACTGAATAAAACTTATGATATTCGAAAAAAGAGTATGGAAAACACAAATCGTTTGAACAAGTCCCATAAATTGGATCTACCGAATCCATTCCTTGACAAAGATATAGAAAAAAAGTGGATTAAAAATAAATATGAGAATAAAAAAAATTGTGCCAAAACACACAAAAATAAATTCCTTATGAAAATAAAAAATAAAAAAAAGGAAAAATTAGTCTGCAAAAATTTAAAGAATAAAAAAACATTTCAGAAAACATTCATGCTTAAATATAAAAAGAAAAACATGCTGCATAGTATAAGAATCTATATCACTAGATACAAAATTCTGAGTAAGACAAAAATTAAGCAAAAATTTCCAAATGTAACCAATTGCGATATTGACACTGTTTTGCATAAACTCATGAAAGACAACATTATTCGGAAAAATGGATGTGAGTCATACACTTTTGTTGACGATAAAGGTTGTAAGAAGAAGAACCTTCAGAAAAGGTACGACCCACAGGTTGATTACTATCAAACGCAACAGCAAGTGGAGCTACAAAACCAAGGGGAGAAATGCACGGGAAAAACAGTTGAAAGTCGGGACGACGATTACACGGATTTTCAAAACGGACGACACAAAGATGTAAGACGGGAAAGCGGTGAATCGAATAGCCATCTAGATAAGAAATCAAATAGTGATCTTGATCAGAAAGGAAAGAGCGATATATGTAAGGAACGAAAGAGCGATATATGTAAGGAACGAAAGAGCGATATAGGTAAGGAACGAAAGATCGATAGAGCAAACGAGCCTGCCAAGGACGCCAGAAGGGACCCCCCGACGACACACCATCCCGCGGAGCACGTGGAAAATGAAGATGTGAATTTCACCAACGTGTCCAAAGAGGAGAGCGTACAAAATTGCGGAATCGAAAATAGTTTTGAAAATATTAACCAAAGTAGTCATCAA
>NW_021628939.1:520119-624504 GCF_002157705.1 Plasmodium gonderi
ATAGCATCAGAATTTCTGAAAACAGGAAAAATTCATATAGTAAGGCTTTCTGGCCTTCAAAATGTTTACATACATATATATATTTTGCTCTTTTGGCCCTCTACAAATTACTCCCTTTTTTGTTGCAAATTTCAGAAAAAAGTACGCATAATAGTAAATAACCCTTCCTGGCACAGGAAAAAAATACTCATTTTGAAAATATCACGATGATTCAGGTTATGAGGAACTTTTAAGTGTAACACAATCGTTAGGAGGTTACGTTTTGCCTGGTATAAGAAAATAAGTTGCTATTTCCCTCACTACAAGCAAACATATGTACATATATTTAGTGTTCTTTAAAAAAATATTTTTTTTTTTTTTTTTTTTACGTTGCCACATCATTTTTCTCATTGAGATGTAAAAAGGAAAATGCAAGTAATTGTGCTCACGGTCATGCATATATTCACATGTATATATTTATATATATATTTTTTATGCAGCCACACGTTATGTAATACCGCTAGTACAATTCATGACACCAAGGGAATCAAACCTACAAGGTGGTAAACGCAGAGGGGTACGCAAAATAAAAAAAAAAAAAAAAAAAAAAAAAAAAAAAAAAAAAAAAAAAAAAAAAAAAAAAAAAAAAAAAAAAAAAAAAAAAAAAAAAAAAAAAAAAAAAAAAAAAAAAAAAAAAAAAAAAAAAAAAAAAAAAAAAAAAAAAAAAAAAAAAAAAAAAAAAAAAAAAAAAAAAAAAAAAAAAAAAAAAAAAAAAAAAAAAAAAAAAAAAAAACCCAAAAAAAAAACCCCTTAGGAAAAAAAAAAAAAAAAAAAAAAGATGTAAAAAGGAGAAGAGAGAGACACACAACATAACTTATTTCAAATTGAAGATAAAAAATATGCCATAAAGATTAAAAAAAAAAAAAAAAAAAAAAAAACAAAAAAAAAAAAAAAAAAAAAAAAAAAAAAAAAAACCCAAAAAAATATGCACTCCTTAGGAAAAAAAAAAAAAAAAAAAAAGATGTAAAAAGGAGAAGAGAGAGACACACAACATAACTTATTTCAAATTGAAGATAAAAAATATGCCATAAAGATTAAAAAAAAAAAAAAAAAAAAAAATCCAAACGAAGAACGATAAACAAGAAGCAATGAGACTGCACGTAGTTAAGAACAGCACAACAATGAAAATATTAAGTTTTCTAAACCGTTACTAACTGCCAAGTGTGTCTTATTCAAGAATTTCGAAATGCACAAAAACTCAATGCAAGGTGTATACACCTAAGGGGTATCTCAAAAAAAAAAAAAAAAAAAAAAAAAAAAAATGAAGACCCTATCAAGGAGTACAACACTATGTGGGACGAGAATATTTCTATTTGTAAATACGCATGTACGATTTTATAAAGAATCACTACCAAAAGTATTCAACAAGAAAAGTAACCATTCAAGCCAATGGATACAAAGACAAATAACAGACAGGTATGTACTGAAAGCAAAAAATGAGAACTATAGAAGTAGAGCAGCATATAAGTTAATTGAATTAGACAATAAATATATGTTCCTTAAGAAAAATAAAATAATACTAGATATTGGTTGTTACCCTGGTAGTTGGTGTCAAGTAATTTTAGAAAGAACGAAAAATTATTCAAATGAAATTATAGGAATTGATAAAAAAATAATGGACCCATTACCAAATATACATTTTATACAAGCAGAAATAGGAGGAGAAAAAAAAAATGAAAATAATACCCTTCTTGATGATAAATTAAGAGAAATATTGCAAGGAAAAAAAATTGATATAATATTAAGTGATGCAGCTGTACCTTGTATAGGCAACAAAATTGATGATCATTTGAACTCATGTGAACTTACATTATCTATAACTAATTTTATGGAACAGTATATAAACATGGGTGGTACTTATGTCGTCAAAATGTACCTAGGCAGCCAAACGGAGAATTTAAAGACATATTTAAAAACCATATTTCAATTTGTCAATACTACTAAACCAAAGGCATCTAGGAGTGAATCTAGGGAAGTATACTTAGTGTGTCGGAATTTTCTCGGTCGAAAGAAAATTGGAGAAGATGTACAGATTAAGGGGGCTTTTTCATTGAAGGAGGGTTATTACTAGTTCGCTTCTCCTCACGCGTAGTAAACATAATTGCACAGTGCTAGTATAGTATACTTTCCATCTTTCTTTTTTTTTTTTTTTTCTTTCATCTTTTTAATTCATTTTTGTACCACTTGGCACGATTCTTTTTTTGCTTCCATTTATTGTAATAGTGTTAATTTAACTTCATTTAGTTAATTTAGTCAGGTTTGATTTTGTCAGGTTTGATTTTGTCAGGTTTGATTTTGTCAGGTTTGATTTTGTCAGGTTTGATTTTGTCAGGTTTGATTTTGTCAGGTTTGATTTTGTCAGGTTTGATTTTGTCAGGTTTGATTTAGTCAGGTTTGATTTAGTCAGATTTGATTTAGTCAGGTTTGATTTAGTCAGATTTGATTTAGTCAGGTTTGATTTAGTCAGATTTGATTTAGTCAGGTTTGATTTAGTCAGATTTGATTTAATTTTTTTTTTCATTTATGTAGTTTCGAAACTCACTCTTTATCCACAGTTTTAAACTAGGAGGGTGGGAAAAAAAAATGTAATAATCATGGCAATTTTTCATTTACACACCATACGCATGTGCATATATATGTGGATACATAAATTTACAAGGGGTGGGGAAAAATGCTACAGCTCTTCTTAAGTTACAAAATGTTACAAAAATAAGCCATGTTTATAAAGTTTAAACGTTTGCGTGATTAAAAGGCTTTGGATATGTTATCATTTTTCCTAAACGCCGCTCTAATTTCGCCCGAATTTTCTTTTCATATACTGCTTTTGCATAATTTAGAGTGTTCCTTAAACCAGTACGGACGTCAATTTCCTACAACAGGCCTTATTGCCTAAGGGATCAAAAAATGGGTTTTTTCTAAAATTATGAATTCAAAAAGGAAAGAATAAAAATGTATCACGCTTTTTTTTTTTTTTTGTAAACAAGGAGCATATATACCAGTGTATATTTTCACTTGAACTCATATAAATTATACATATACAACTTTTCAGAATTTTCTAACCGCTTAACCGCATAATAGAGAAAGAACACCCATATTTGATGTTACTTGTTATAGTGTTTTTTTTTTTTTTTTTTTTTTTTTTTGTGCCAATCTATGTGATTAAAAAAGAGGAGGGAGGTTATGAATTGTCATATATAAACCTAGGCTATAAATTACCATAGTCCTCGGATAATCTACAACAAATTATCCAAAATAAAAGAATTGCATAAAACTGTTCGCATATGAAGAGCTTAAAATTATGTTCGACGGAACTGAAATCGTTTTACCACCAAAAATTTTATCCATTTTTCCCCTTCGCAATTTATTATATCATAATTGGGAATCAATCAGAAGAATATTTTTAACAAGGAATAAGGGAGAAAGAGCATAAATCCTAAAGTAAAAAGTGGAAATTACAAAAACTGGTATTTACATCTTTTTTCTTATTTTTCACAAAAAATGAATAGATCTGACAAAAAGTTTATCCTAAAGCTATTTAAAATTAAGAACGGAAATATCAACCTCTTGAAAAACAGAATAACTCACTTTTGCATTAGCAAGAAATGTATGCATATTGTTCTGAGCAACAATAGCCTAATCAAATATTATCTAGAGGAAAATGAATTGTCCTATGTGGATTTTTACAGCAAAAAAACCATAAATAGCAAAGCAGAAATAAGATCAATATTCTTTGACTATAATTGCTATCATGGATTTATATGTCTGGCAAATAAAGAATATATATATGTCCACTTTGAATATAATATAGTCCTAAATCTAGTAAAATTAAAAAAGTATAACATCTCAAGTGTGTGTTTCGATGGCTATAGTGATATTAAAAAAGATTCTCCTTTTTTAATTGCAACAAAGGATGGTGAAATTCTAGAAATGAGCATAAGCAACAAAACAAAGAATAACGAAGAATACGATGTAATATTTTCAGACAGCCATTTGTCAATTTTGGACATAACTATGATTAATATTGATATTTCAAACAGTTCGAATTGTGTGAATAGTGAAAATAGTGAAAATAACAAAAATAACAAAGATGAAAAAAATGACAAAAATGACAAAAATGACAAAAATGACAAAAATAACAAAAATGACAAAAATGACAAAAATAATGACAACACCCTGAGAATTATCTACTTCTCCACTTGCAATAGCTTGCACGAAATCAGCTACACATACAAAAACACAAGTATGAACAACCCTGCAGAAAAAAATGAAACGTATATACAAGATATGAAAATGAAAAAGAACAATTTTAATATAAACAAATCAAGTGACGAAACGAAAGTCTATGAATGCTGCGTAGATTCTTTGACATCTATTTTAAAAATTGAAAATATCAGAAATAAAAATTATCTCTTTTGGCTTAATGGGTGTTGCATATTTATTAGTAAAATTAATAATTGTAAGAAAAAAAAAAAAAATATAAAAAATGATTTCAGAAATTGTTCCAAATGGAACCACAATAAACACTTTAACAATTTTACGGATTCAAATTTTCTCTCGTATTCATCTGAGTCAGAAACTTCTGTTGGTGGAATTAATCTTGTATCTTTCAGTGAAGAAGAGGACGAAGAATGTGATCAAAATGTGAAATCCAAATGGAGGAGTGATTTGTTATCGAATGAAAAAAAAGCACAGATGAAAAGAATGTACAAAAGTAATCATCATTATAGAAAATTATCAGAACACGATGAAAAGAATAAAGCGAAAGAGAATGTCAAAATTAATTACAAACTAAACGATGAATGGTATCTAGATTGTAACTATATTATTGTGAATTTCTTAGATTTGAATATATTTACCAATGAAAATATGAACAGTTTTACTTTCATTAGATCGTTTTATCAATCTATTCATAGTCAAAAAAATAACATGAACACATTGCAGAATCATATGCAAGATCCCACTCCTCAACAACAGGGAACAGAAACTGTCATAACAAATATCCAACCCAAACCGTTTGATAACACTACTTGTGCTGTTGTAGATATGTGTATAAATGAGTTCTACATATTTCTGTTGTTAGAAGAAAAACTAATTATAATTAACAATGTCAATTTTAAGAAGGTTTATGAACAAACTTTGGCGTTTGAAACATATGGAGATTCTATAAGAATTATGAAAGATAAATCTGATGATCAAGTGTGGTTATGTACATCAAAGTATATTTTTAAAATTGTTATAAATAAGAATAAAAGTGATGTACCATGCTTCAATCAGCAGATAAATAGTTATATGAACAACAAGATAAATCTGAAAAAAAAAAATCTTACAAAAATGATCGAATCCAGCACAAATTCTGAAAGAATAAAAATAAAAAAATATATCTTAAAAAATAATAAATACCAAATTTATCAATTCAAAAATTTAAACATATGTACTGAAGAAACATTAATTGCATTTCTACATAAGAAACAATACTTTCTCTTGTCTTCTATTTTGTACAATAACATTCACTTCTACAGCAATGTTGTCAAAATTGTGTTCTACATTTGGATAATCCAGTTGTCTGCATATTCTCTAGATTTATACATGCATTTGTATCGCATCACATTTTATTATTTCCCACAAGCACAATTCGGAAGTTATGCCAATGTGGGAATATCTTCAGACTTGTCCAGGGAGGGCTCAAATAGGGCCCTCAGTGATGACCCAAATGAAAATTTAAGTGATGAGTTAAGTGATGACCCAAATGAAGATTTAAGTGATGATTTATGTGATGACCCAAATGAAAATTTAAGTGATGAGTTAATTGATGACCCAAATGAACTTTCGAGCGAAACAGATATACATCTAAGTGGGAATGTTGAATGTCCTCCAATATCTGTGAAGTCCCCAGATGCAGTGTCGAAAGAATTGTTTGATAAGACTATAATGAATAAATCGAAAAATAAAAAAAAGGATTACTTAAAAGAAGCAATGGAACGTCAAAAAAAAGAAGAAAATCCCAAGACGGAAAGGAAAAACAGTATCCTGAACCGAAAAGATGAAAACGTACAAAAAATTATAGGGGAAAATATCAATGGTGATAATTGTACATATACGTATAATGATGAAAATCAAAAGAAAGGAACAAAGAAAATGATTAAGAGTAATTTAGAGGAAGATATTAAAAATAGAAAGATCCAGAAAAGCAACAAACAATCCTTCATTCGTTTCTTCCAAAAATTAATAGAGAAGGATGAACAAAAAGATCGTAAATACAATTTCGACTTTTCGAAGGGAAAAAAAATTAATATAAAAACGCTAACAGAAAGTGACAATTTTTACATCCTGTTGAAAATATACAAAATGAAGAATTCTGATATTTTCAACTTTTTGAAATCTCAGAAGGGGTTGATTATGGAAGATCTAAAGAGGTACAGAAGGATCTACGTGAGTGGTGAAGATGCCCAAGTAAATGAAGACTCGAAACCTGTGGAATCCAAGGAAGGACAAAAATCTACA
Source organism: Plasmodium gonderi (assembly GCF_002157705.1). Classification (NCBI taxonomy): domain Eukaryota; phylum Apicomplexa; class Aconoidasida; order Haemosporida; family Plasmodiidae; genus Plasmodium; species Plasmodium gonderi. Next base: position 526,660 of record NW_021628939.1, read on the forward strand.
ACAATTTCACAAAGTCTATTAACAAGAAAATACGCACCAAAAAAAGAGTATGATGAGGTTAAGAGAAAACTGTACCGAGATATCTACACATACAAATGTCTTGAAGTGAGTGTATACATGATTATCTTACTGAAGCATTTCAAAACCTTCTTTCAGTTAAATGATGTCATTGTGCAGATATTAGAAAACTTCCATAAGCCCAATTTTTTATTACTTTTTAAATTCATGTGTAACGATTATAATTATATAATAAATTTTTACATTAACAAGAATAAATTTAGTGCATTATTTAATGTCATTATACTCTTCCCACAGAATGTACTGCTAGACGTGTTAAGAGAACATGCTTTCATTTTGTACCTTCACAAACCACAGAAATATGTAGACCTTTTAATTTTTTATGACAACTTGATTGAGGATTACACGGATTTAATAGTATGCATGTTTGTAATTATTTATTTTTTTAAAAGCAGTAAAAAAGTGTGTAAGAATAACAATAATAATATGGAAGAAAGAGAGAAGTCAAACGAGGAAGGAAATGTTTGCGATAAATCTATTTATCAAAAACATACAGATGAATGCATTCGATTTTTAGAATACATTTCAAATAAAATAATAGAAGAAAATACATTAGAAGAAAAAGAAAAATATATTTACACATTCGAATGCACTTGGAAAAAAAATCATATCATAAATTGTTTACTAATTTTATACATAGAAAAAGAACAAGATGAAAAAATAATAATGTTTTTGAATAGATTAAAATCATCAGGTATTCATTTTGATTATCTATTTATTATACGATTCTTAAAGGAAAAAAAAAAAGAAAAGTTTATTCCACATTTTTATATAATAATGAAATATTTCGAAGAAGCCGTTGATAAATCCCTAGAATTGGGCGATTATAAAACAGCCAAAAATGCCGTAATATTGTGTGAAGATGAAGAAGAAAAAAAAAAATTATTTCTTAAAATTGTTAAAAATATTTCCAAAGATTTGAATGAAAAAAATTTAAAAGAAATAATAAATCTAGTTCGTGATTCAAATTCTATATTAAATCTACAAGATATCCTGCCATACATTAATGAAAACACAATTATCGATTATTTAAAAAAAGATATTTGTTCCTTGTTAGGAATTTATAATTTAAAAATACAAGCCAAAAAAGAAGAAATTAAAGAAAATTTACAAACAATTGAATCACTTAATACTGATATTCAAAATCTTAGAAAAAAGTATGTAGTTTTAGATAAAAATGACATTTGTTATATATGCAAAAAGACAATATATTTCAAAAAATGTTATGTTTTTTCCTGTAACCATTATTTTCACAGTATTTGTGCTTTGAACATTTACCTCAATTCGAAGCCAAAGGATGAACTCTTTCAGTTCTTCTGCATTCTAAATAACTACAAAAATGCACTTATCAATAAAAATGAGAAAGATATACTCATGTATGAGACAAAAATAGATGATATATTGACAGAGGAGTGTTATCTCTGTGGATTTATTTCTATCAACTCAATATCGAAAAGTTTTATTTCGAGCAGCGAGTGTGAATTAGTGGACAGTTGGAATATATCGAAAGAGTAAACACTACAGTGGGATCAACACAAGGGAAAAGAGGTGTCTCAATTATCAGGCTAAGAAGTTGTTAGAAGAGAGAGAAAGGGCCACTTGAAATTTTTAAACGGAAAATTAACTGATCACTCAAAAAGAATAATTTTGTTTCACATATGAAATATGTGCATATACACATTCTTGCCATTTTAGTGGTATATTTATGCACCCTGTTACGATTTTATTTTGGATAACTGTTCACACATTTTTTTTTTAGGTATTTTTTTTTAAGCCTTTTTTTTAAGCATTTTTCTTAAGCATTTTTTTTTTAGCATTTTTTTTAAGCATTTTTTTTTTAGCATTTTGCTTAAGCATTTTTTTTTTTAGCATTTTTCTTAAGCATTTTTTTTTAAACCTTTTTTGTTGTTTTACCGACCAAGGGGTTTACCCATTGCTAGTGTTTCTCCACGTAGGAGAGCAAAAAAAAAAAAAACATCTCGAAATTTGTTCACACATAAACAATGTCATAAAGCAGAAGAATATAATATACATTCATGCCATGGTTTATAAAATATCCCCGTTCGTCTAAATATATTATACACAATTAGGAGAAAACGTAATTCATGCTGTCGGAAAAGTTAGATAAGGTGCCGAATATAGGTTTCTACAAAACTGTTAATGAAATAATGAAACTTGGGTGATCCTAAAAACAAGACTTATCCACGTAAGGCAAAAATCTGGAAGAAAAAATGAAAGAACCATAGGATGGGTATAAAGAATCTTGTTCCACTCGATGTGGAGGTAAAGAATCATTTTTTTTCGTTTGGATATTGTGAGCCTGTGGATGATTATATTTAGAGGATAATAATTCCCTTTTATTATAATAATCATATATACTCATTGGAGGGAAATTATGCGAAGAAGGAATAAAAAATATAAAAGGTGGGTCCAATTTAAATTTTCTATTCATTAGTAAAGGGGTAGTGGATTTTGTAAGACAAATTTCACATTTTCTTTTTTTATTTTTTTTTTTCAAATATAATTCGATATATTTATTTTGAACATCATCAAATGTTCTTTTCATTTTCCAAGAAATATATAACCATGGATCCCCAAAATGTACATCGAAATAATTTAAGTAAAATTCAAATTGCTCTTCATCTTCCTTTGACCATGGTTTGTTTTCATTTTCAAGAGGAGGGGCTTGAAAATTGCGAACGAAATCGTCATAGGAATCTTCAGGATATAATCCATAATTAAATTTATTTATATATTTCCATATTTTCCTTCTTTGTTCATTTGTTAAACACTCCATTGCATATAACTCCTTTGGCGTTATTGTGATGAAATGTGTCCAGTTTTTAAAGGATTTTTCTATTTCTTCTATGTTTTCACCAATCTCTATTTTACTTAAGAACTTTTTGATATCCCAATTTTCCGGTGCATCTTTTGCACAACTTTTTAAAATTTCTCTCTTTTCATTTTCGATTTCTTCTGTTTTCTGTCTTCTCAAATGTTGCCTGAACAGCTTTAGGTCAAAAAATTTCCTATTTTTTTTTATTAGCGGTCCTGTGTGTGCGTAGAGGGAAATAGGAAATCGTGATAAAAATGAAAAAAAAAAAAGTGTGACAAAAAAGGATGGAAAAAATAAATAAATATATATATATATTTTTTTTTTTTTACACCGCCACGCAGTGCCTATGTCCTTTTTGCACTGTTCCTCTCTCATATAGGTTATTTATGTATTTTTTTATTCGACCTGTATCATCTGAATCTCTACGGAGAGATGTTGTGTGAATGTTCCTCGCTTTTCTAAAATATTTAAATACTAGTTTATTCATTAAAAAGGAAAGGCAAGAGAAAAAGTTTATCGAAAAAAAAAAGAACCAAAGAACGGCGAAAATAGGCCGAAAAAAAAATTACTCTTAGATGACAAGGTAATCAACACGACAATAAGCCCCCGAGTAATTTACTTTTAAGAATTTCAAATCTCTACCCCACACCTGAAAAAAGAAAAAATTTTTCTACAAATATTTTTTCATAGGTTTTTTTCTTTTTTTTTTTTTTTTCTTTATGATAAAGAATAGCAACTTTTAGAGTGCAATCATGCAAAAATTTGCGAAATACTTATTTTTTTTTTTTTTTTTTTTACGTGCAACAAGGCTTAATGTTAAGAAATAGCTCCCTCATGAACAATTTGGGGGAGTGCACATTTTTCTACATACTATGCCCTTGAAGGGGACATTTATTTTTTTCTAGATATTATTATTTTTTTTACATTTTATATTTTTTTAATTATATTTTTTATTTTATTTTTCTTCCCCTTTACCAATTATGTAGCACTATTAAAAAATACAAAATGAGGCGCACAAAAACCTCCGCAGAGTTATAGGTACACTCCATTTTAGACCTCATTAAGATGAGACGTAAAAAGGTGTGCATGACAAATTTATACGAGATTAGGATCAGTGAGGCGATAAGTACCCACGTGACTTCCCTCCATTCGTCCATTCATTTCTGCCTAATAGTGAACTCCAGTGTGAGAAATAAAAATATAGAATCCAGTGCTCTACTAACTGTGCAGTGTTTGTTACAGAAGGGAAGAACAAACAAAACAAGATAGTTTTGTACCATCTCTCGTCAAATCAGCAAATCGTTACATGTTTCGAGGAACTGACAAGAGAACATTGTTCGATATGTTATTTTTTATACAAATGCTCATGCAGAACATAGAACATTTTTGAGAAATTAAACGAGAAAACTGTATTAATAACACATGGCAATTTTCAATTTAATGAGAAGTCAACTTATCCTATCACATAGGAGTTTAACTTCCTGCCGTTTTTTTACAACAATCCAATTGTATAAGCCTTCAAAATTTAAACACATAAAGAGAAATCTATATTTTAAGAAAAAATTATTTAAGTTATTCAAAGGCAAGCAATATACTGAAACGACAAAAGGAAGAAGCGAAATTAAAAGGGAAGAAGATAAAGGAACGGTCTTTTACAATTCCATAATTGATTACCCAATAAGAAAAAAACGTATTTATATGAATGATAAATATGGAGTTCGTGATTATGGAAAAGTAAAAAAAGAAGAAAAACCAACCCTTGAAAATGTTTTATTTAAATGTAGTACCTTGGGTTACTTAGAGTTACAATACATCTTATCAACTTTTGTGAATTATGAAAAAGATACATTAACAAATGAAGATATTTGTGCCTTAAGTAACTTTTTAAACTTATCAGAAAAGGAAATTTGTGATTATTTAAGTGCGGATGAACTCATACCACAACATCACTTGGATGCAACGATAATAAAACGCTTACTGAGATTTGTTCATGTAAACCATCCCAATCTTTTGATTCACTGAGCTCAGGATTGCCCATGAACGCATGTGTGTATGTGTATATGTATGTTTGTGTTCATGTATGTATGTCTTGTATACATTTGACGTATTCATGCGTTTGTATTAAAATAAAAAAAAAAAAAAATAAGCCTCTTATCATTTGTCTAGTTAAAATGGGACTTCAAAGATTTATATACTTTTGCGATTTGAATGGAATATTACTTTTTTTTTTTTTTTTTTTTTTTTCTCTCTCCCCATCACACAGTTGGTATTTTATTCCTCAATTTTGTGTGCATTTTTTTTTTTTTTTTTTTTTTTTCCATCACAGGGTTTGCATTCTAGTGTATTTGGTAACACATCGAATGTACACTTTTTCGTCATTCCGCTTGTCCATTTTCCCAACTTTGTTTTGATTTTTCCTGAATTTTTTCAGTCCCCATAACATGATGACGAATACAAATTAAAGGTTTTATGTGTGTGCTAGGCGCACCAAGTTATAAACATAAATTACACTTATTCCCTTGTATTATATGGTAACATATGCACAATTTTAGGGAATTTTTGACGAAATTGCAAAAAAATGGGAATGCAACAGCATGATGAGCATCTTTATAAGGCACCTGAATTTGATTAATATTTATCAGCAACTGTTTTTTAAAATGAGTTGCTTTACCATGTTGTTATTCATATCTTCTTATTCCTATATTGCTTTTTTTATTCCTCCCCCAAAAGGGCAACGAACACGCGTGTGCCTTTTGAGTGATAATTATTTTTTGAAAACGCAGTCTATGAAAATGCACACGAAAGTGTAAAAATGAATACTATAATAATAAATAAATATAATTAATAGTTAAAAAGAAAAAAAAAAAAAAGCAAACTCGTGTTCGAATTTGTGATCCCATTTGAACGTGAAAACTTGGGATACTCTAATATGCGCATTTAATTTAATCTTGATTCTTGTTTCCCTTTTTTTTCTTGAATTTAGCAATACAGGTTTATAATATTATTGTATATTATGGAATAGTCCCCTTTTTCCTACACCTTTTTTCTTTACCTTCCTTCGCTTGCCTTTTTTTTTTTTTTTTCATTTATACTACATTTTTAAGCCTTAAATATATGTATAATATTTTAGTCACAAAAGAAAAAAAAAAAAAAAAAATTACTCAGCATGGAAGTTCATATAAAATGCTGCACGAGGAATTAAAACACTAGTATAGCATTTTATTTGGGGACGAATTTACACGAAAACTTTTGTGTGTTTTTTCGTTCTACGTCAATTACCTAGTTTTTTTTTTTTTCTCATTTTAATTTATTTCATTTTTGAGTTAATTATTGAGCGATTTTTCTTCTACATACACCTTTTTTGTGTCAACTTTGAGGAACCTAAACTAAACACATTTGCTATACAATATGAAAGCATTTACATGTAAACGCCATTTATCCAGTTTTACTGTTACGAACGGGTGGAAGTTCCACTTGGAAAAGAAGAATTATTGTTTCCTTCCATTCTGCAAAAATAAGAATATCACAGGAAGTAGTATTAACAACCGGATGAAGTCTTACAGTACTAGTACCAGTACAGGAAAAAAAGCAGAAGATGAATATTACCTGACCATGGGAGACAATATAGAAAAGAGATATAGCTTAGCATTATATAATGTTGGAAAAAATAAGAATAAAATAAATGAAATATCAAATGACATATTATTTATAAAAAATAATTACCTCAAGGATAAAGCTTTTCTTAATTTTTTACACACACCAAATATTGACAATAAAGAAAAATTAAATTTTTTAAAAACAGAATGTAAAAAATATAATAATAATTTTAGTATTATAACATCTAATTTTTTAGAATCCTTATTTGATTCAAAGAGAATAAATTACTTATCAAAAATTATTGAAGAATTTGAACTACTTCTAATGAAGGAAAGAAAAGAAATTAAATGTGTTGTATATACATCCAAAGAAATTAATAATACTCAGAAACAAAAAATCCAAGAGTCCATAAATTTTAAGTTAAAGAACGAACTAAAACCCCTTATTGAGTACAAAATCGACAAAAATATTCTGGGGGGTCTAGTGTTACAAATAGGCAACCAAATTTTTGATTTTTCCGCTAAATATAAAATTGAAAAAATTAAAAGTACCTTGTCCTAGCGGCTCAATTCCTCATCCTCAAACCAGTTTCCCCATTATGCGCATGTATATGTATATATGCGCAGGTATATATATGTATATATATATATATATATATATATATATATATATACACAAATCCATGTGCACATTTATGTGCTACTTGTTTGAAGCCCAGCATGCTGGTATGGCCAACTTTACCTTCTATGGTTTGTGTTCCATCATATATACTTAACGAATCCAAGTGTACATACATGGAGAGCCATGTGAACAAGGTTGCATAAAATTTTTATTATTTTATGTTTTTATTTTTTTTTTCATTATAATTGCAAAAGCGAACATGCATACAGCATACACACAACGTGCCCATAATAATTCTCTTCATTTTTGTCGTGTTCTTGTGGGAACAACAATTTCAGATATCAAAGAGCGAATACCACTGCGTGGCAGTAAAATTTTTATGCACGCCCTATATAAATTATCAGCATGTTTGATTTTTTCTGTTAAATATTCATATATTGAAGAAACATGCTAAATCTCGAAAGTTTCCTCGCATGTGTAATATTTGCACAGGTTTACCTGTGTGAATTGGTAAAAAATATTCACACTATACAATTTTTATTTGCACCTTTTTTATTCAAGTTTTGGCATATATATATAAAATATGCATAATATATGAATTTATAAACTTTTTTTTTTTTTTTTTTTTTTGAAAAAACATCAGCTATTTTATTTCGACCCGCACGCCTTATCCACTTTTTTTTCACCTTTTGTGGCAGCATTAAAAAGGTATTAACGCTGTTCTGTTTCAAGTGGATTTTTTTTTTTTTTCCCACCCGATCACATAAATCTGCTATTTATTTGATACACATAAGAGCACAAATTTGTATGCAGAAAAAAAAAAAATAAAATAAATTCTTGTGTTTTCATGTGCGTCCACATTTGCATGGTTACTTGGATTTTCGTGTACAAGCCTACTTGAATTTTCGTTTACATTCCTACTTGCATTTCACGTTTTGCTTTGTTTTATTTTATGTAATTTAATTTTATTTAGTGTTATTTTATTTTATTTTTTTTGTGTGTTACATTTTACCCTCTACACAAAACAACAACAAGAACCTCAAATATTCGAAAGGAAATACAAAAAGGCAGAGTCTCCTCGCAAACTAGGGAGAATGACTAAACATATTTTCCACAATTTCAACAAAAAGATGAATTTCAAATGGTATTTTGCAACATCTCCATTGTATGACAATTTAATCAAAGTATATGTTTACACATAAGTGCGCACGAAATGGCACTTTTTTTTTTCCCCCCCCCCCCCTTTTCTTACACCCCAGTTGAATGAAATCTGACGGCAAAAAAAAAAAAAAAAAAAGAGAAGTTAAATTGAACACAAAATGGAACACAAAATAGAGTCACTTTTGACAGACTTGAAGTTTTCAGAAATATGCACATGTATAGATCAAGAAGAGTGTCAAGTTGAAATGATCGCAAAATGGATTTGCTCAAACATACTTGTTATAAATGTAAAAATGTTAGAGAAATGCAAAAAAGGACAATCAGAAAATCCGAATATTAACATAATGGACAAGGTAAATGATGAACTCGGCAACACAAAAAACATAGAATTAATTTCATGTACAAAAAGTTTTATTTCCCTCTTACATAAAATTATACTCCATTTTGATAAAATAAATTTAGAAACAAATAAAATGATATACGAAATTTATTTGACCACATCTTTAAGAGTTTTAATTTTTTCAAATGAAAATAATTTCTTCATTCAAAATTCTGTTCTTCACCTCATTCACGATTTATCTACACAAAAAAAGAAAATTTCAAGTAATTATGCATATTCATATGAACTTACAAGGCATTTGCAAAACTTATATTTCTTCATTAATTTATCCGATTTTATTTATTTACATGCAATACTAATTTATTTATGTGTGAACATGAACTCTGACCTAAGTAATGAGTGCAAAAAAGACACAGAACATCAAATTTTACAAACACTCAACAAAATTAACCATCTTTTTGATAGTCTAATAATATGCTTCTACACTTCCAATGGGGAAAAACAGAAAGAAGTTGTAGATATATACAATTCAGAGGAAATTTTTAGTGAATCACACAAGCGTGAGGTTATTTGTGTCCCCATAAATGATCACTCATCAGATACAAATTGCTTGTCTAGGGAATACCTCCTATCAGATACCATGAATAAAATCGATATAAAAATTATTCACAAGACAAATAAAACATTCCATTTGGTCTATAAGAATATACAGATATCATTTGACACCAACAAATATCCTCATAATGAAATTCAGTTTCGTCAGAATTATACACCTGAAAATGTAAATATAAATAATTTTCTTCTTCTACTTAAAATTTTGTCTCCAAACTTTCTAGTTTGGGTATCAAATGATGCGATTAAAAAATCTGAAGAAAACAACGAAGGGGAAAGTACCATTTCAGACAATGAAAAAAAACAATGCTATAAATTGTTCCACATGTATATAATAGAAATTTCACAAAATTACAATTACATAAAAGAAACATCAGAATCTATATTTTTATTTTATTTCTTAATATGTTCATTGTGTAATATGGGGAAAAATAAATGGTGTGATAAAATATGTAAGCTAATGGAAATCGCAAAAAGGAATTTCAATGTCCTCCTTAAAATCAATAATTATAATATAGACAAAAAGAGCATCACGAGGATTCGTCACATTTCTGAGAGAAATACAGAACGTAAAGATGATAAGAACAGGGGAAAAGTAAATGAACTCATAGAAAGGACAATTTTGAATGAATTTCCTTCTAAGGAAGAAGCCAGGAGTAATCCTAAACTACCTGAAAATTTCCTACAAAATTTTGATGCAACATCTTCAGATTCTGTAGGACCCATAGAAGGGAATCCTATGGAATTACGAGAAATTCACAAAAAATTATACCAAATATCATGGGATTCTATTTGGAAAAAGAAAAATAAAATATTGCTCAAAATGAAAAGTCTCATAATTTGGGGATACATTCAACCAGATGATGTGGATGAATGGAGTTTTCTAAATTCGGCCAATAGCTTTATTTTTACTGATGACATTTGGAGTAATTATTACAAAAGCGGAAAGTATATAAACGAATATATTTTTAAGAAAAATAATTTTTTTACATACAATTATACAGTTTTCAAAAGCACATATGAGTGTAAAACGTTATGCTACAAGTATATGGATTTTTTCTCTGATTTTGTTGCATTATTAATACTTAACATGATTTCTGCATTAACCAAATTTTATCTTCTAAGTGATGAATCATCTGAAAAAGACGAAAATAAAATGAACTCCCAGAAGAATCTCAAAACGAAAAAGAAACAAGAAAAACATGTGTCAAGTGAAGCAAAAACTATGAATTCACCATATGAAGAAGCAAACCCAGTGGAAGAAAACAGAACCAATAAGTCACCAAAAATAAACTCCAAAAATGGAGATACAAAAAAGTGTAAACACATGAATAATTGTAATAGATACATAATCCCGGAAACAAGTGAATATTTGCTGGAACAACTAAGTCAGGACATTATGAACATCCATTTTCCCTTTTCAATTTCACAAACGAATGAAATGATTGAAGCTATATTTAACGATTTTCTCTTTATTTGTTTTAAATTGATAAGTTATCCCTGCGAAGAAATACAAATGAGTTGCTTGGAAGTCATATCTCTTCTTATCCAGAACATAAACAGGGCAAGCGATTCATATGTGAAATACATGAACAGAAAAACAGAGAATTTAATTTCCCTTATTGATTCGTGGGATGTAGACTATGATGGTAGAGATAATGCATGCAGTTATCGAGCGAACCTTGTTGTTCAAAGTTATGTTCATTTGATATGCAAAATAAACAAAAAAATTAATATCAATATGATTACATCCTTTGAAAAGTTAATAAATATATGTTCCCTTAAAAATTACAACAAAAACATATGCATAATAATTTGTAAAAATATCATTCCAGCATTTTATTATCACCCATTATTATTTCCATTCTTATTACATAAATATATGAACATAATTTTTTATTTAACGGAAGCAAATGATATCAACATAGTAGTAGATTCATTGAGATGTCTTTTTTTATTGTTTCAAATAAATTCTGAAGATGTCAAAATTTATCATTACGATATTGTGTATAGACTACACCTACTATTCAATGTGTTCAACAAAACAGATTTAGATTCCCTGAAAAATTCATTTGTTAAGTTTAATTCCACCTCACGAAATAATGATCAAGATGACAACCCCCACAATGTGATAAAGTTTTTAAAAAAATTTTATTTTCATATTAAAAAAGTCGACAAGGATAGCTCACAAATATTGATGCACATTAAACTGATTCTACGTTGTATATACAAAACAACTTCAGTTAGCCACTACTATCAATTAATTTGTATTTTTGAAGATAATCCGCAGGAATTTAAGCAACATTCGAAAGACTTTCATATATTTGCTACCTTCTAAAAATCCTCTCACATTCCCCTCATGTTTTTAAATATCTTAGCAGAAACAATAGAATAATTTCTGACGAAGGGAAAAAACTCCAATTCCGTGTTTTCCCACATATGAAAAATTTGAGTAAAGGTAAACATATGACAACGCGCAAGTGTGTTCGTTAAAACCAAATACACAGGGAAGATATCTACCTAATTTAAGTATCCATTCCTGAAAAATGCACACAATATTCATGTATATGCACATAAAAATAAATATACTGTTCATACATATTTAACACATGTATAACTGTTAAATCCTATAGTATAAATTTTATGCGTATCATATTACTCAGTCATCCCACTCTTCTTAGAACCCCAATTTAATTTTTTCTTTCTGTGTCCTTTAAAAGTGCAAGGAGCGAAGAGGTGAACAACTCGTGCATAATACAATCTCGTCGATCTTTTATTTTGTTAAACATTAGTCTTTTATTTTTTTAATATTTGTGTTTATGGACATTAATGTTTTCGCTGATTTCACTGCTTAACGGTGCAAATTTAATAACTATAAAAAAAATAAATCAAAATGACATAAATACGTCGTGCACAAATACGCAAACTAAAACAACTACAAAAATTAATGTAAAAGCAAAGATAAAATAATGATATAAATGATAGAAAAAAAAAAAAAAAAAAAATTGAATCACAAATTAACGGTAGACGAAATTTCACAAAAATTTATCTTTACGCATGTGCATTTAAAAATAACGAATGCAAATGTGCATGTAGAACAGATTAACACAGTAGCCACCATCACTCTCACCGGAGCATGTGTTACATACGAACAAGTTGAAATAAAGGGAAAACAAAAGAAGTAAACGCATAAGTGTACATACGTGTGTATACACTCTAAAATATACTATAAAGTATATAAAATGAACAAAGTGTTAGGTACAAATGAAAAAACATATGCTATTACTGTATTTCCTTATTTTTGTCTTTGGTAATTTAACGGTCAATGCGATAAAAAAGAAGGGCTTAAAGAGGAATTTAAAAGGAGGTACTAACTACCCCTATCTATACATGTTTTACAGTTGTGTGTTCTGCTAAAGCCTGATTGATGTTTACACATCAAATAATAGCAAGCGCTTGGTTTTGTTTTGTTTTGTCTTGTTCTGTTCTGTTTCATTTTTACTTTGTTATTATGTTTTTTTTTATTTTGCTTATTATTATTATTATTATTATTATTATTTTATTTTATTTTTTTTTATTTTATTATTTTTTTTTTTTTATTTTATTTTTTTTTTTCTACCTTTTTTTGCATTAAAACACTCCTGACTCATTAAACATATGAACGTTGCTGTTTAATTCACGCTTTTTAAGGGAATCGAAACAATGAAGATACACAGAAGAGGAAAAACCTGATGAACTTTGAAATTATGAAAGATAAAAGTAGTTTGTCAAACATTGAACTTAACTCATCAACATTTCATAACATATTAGCATCAACGAGACTAATGCAAAATTTAGGGGGAAACACTTCAGATCCCACAATCTACAGATACATACACAATGTCCATGATCATAATGAAAATAATGGTGCCGTCTTGGTTTTCATTCTTTTCGGAATATTAATTTTTGCGGTTTTATTTTTCATTTTTTATTTCATTTTCAGACATCACGTAAAACATATAAAATTTATGAACAGTATATGATTATTTGTTTCGCTAGTTACTGTTTATAGCTCCCTATATTAGTTTTTTATTTATTTATTTATTATTTTTTTTTTTTTTTCACCCCTAGCCTTATTTTAATTTACACATGGCTAGCTAATATTTCCCAATTTTCAGTATTTAGGTACCCCTCCGTACATGTGTTTGTGTGTGTATTCCAATTTATGCAAGCATATGAAAATTTATATGAAAGTATATGTTCATGTAGAGATATATAAATTATCTATTCACCTGTTTTCACATTATTTGCGAACTTGTTCATGTTTTTAAGTACAAACTAGTTTTTATTCAAAGAAAGCAAATTTAGTTACTTAGGGTAGTACATACCCCTGAACGAGTTCCTTGTAAATAAAACCATTGACGCTGCAAGGGAATTAAGAAGAATGAAGAGAAAAAAAAAAAAAAAAAAAAAAAAAAAAAAGACCCCAATTTGTCATCATTTTCATATTTAATAAATTTTGGAAAACCCTTTTCTCTCAAGAATAGTTTAAAAAGTATTCTTTCTTTTTAATAAATAAATATATGAACCTCTTAATGACGGCATGTTGTCCTATATACAATGCTACGCATGAAATTGAAATATTTAAAAATTGACAACACAATAAACCTGTATATTAAACATAACTTAAAAGCTAATGTGAACTGTGTCCCTTATTCAACACCAATTTGAACTTCGACACTACATATATATGCGCACACATAAAAAAGAGCGTTTAGTTTGTTCTCTAGTGGCACACTTTTTTTTTTTTTTTTTTTTGTGTGTGCCAAAATGTAGTGTGAAAAACATAATTTTGCTATGATAATTTTTTTAAATACATATGAAAAATGGATAAAGTAGAAGAAATTATTAAGTAATTTTTTTTTTGTTATGTTATAAATGGAATTTTTTTTTTTTTTTTTTTACTACACTTTTTGGCATGTCACGGTCGGGGATAATAAATTTATCTTTTTTTTATTTTCAAACGTAGGAATTTATTAAGGTGTAAAAAAATATACAGATCACACTTTTCCTATTTAAATTTTTTTTTTCATAATAGAACAAAAACGACGACATTTATTACCATTATTATTATTATATTTTTTTTTTTTTTTTTTTATTATTATTTTATCATTATTATTTATTATTTATTTTTTTCCTGTTTTTATCTACACGGATTAGTATATTATTTAACAGATCGTTCGTTTAAAAAAAAAAAAAAAAAAAATGAAATAAGGACGCAAAAAAAAAGGAATGTATAATTACGAATTATCTACCCCGTATAATACGACATCATTAGGGGTTACAAACTAAAAAAGGAAAAAAAAAAAAAATCGACATAAAATTTCGAAAAATCAGACAAACTTGCATATTAAACAAAAACTGTTACAAATGTTATAAAATATGCTGCGAATTGGGAGAATGCATGGGAATAAGGTAGGGGAAAATAAAATAAAAAGGAAATAATAATGATAACAGCAAAGATCATAACAATCGCAATCGTTGTACAATGTTCCCAAATGGCATCGAAATAGAGTTAAAAACATAAACTAAAATAAATGAAAAAAAAAAAAAAAAAAAAAAATCGAAATGAGATAGTGGATAACCGATATATGGTATCTTATCTGCATACAAGGGAATATTCCCTTATGTATACATTATTAATGCGGTCTCGGGATAATATATACTAACTTTTCCTTGGCAAGGTGTATTATATTTTTTTATATAACAACTCCTTTGTTTTATTCAAGACATCTACTGCACTAGGAATTATTTTATTTCTAATTATTTTCAAGTACAACAATAAATTTTTACACATTCTGTTCAAAATTAACGTGTTGTCTGCAGCAAAATCATTTTGTTTTTTCATGGCATTTAAGAAATCTATGTCATGCTGAATAACATCCATTAATTGCTTAATTTCACTTTTAAAATTTTCTAAATATTCTTTATTATTTTCACAAAGTAATATTAACCCATTTAACTGCGATACATTACTACAAATAGTAGTGTAACGATTTGATATTTCGTTAAAGGCATTTACTAAATCAATTGCTTTTTTATCTATAGATAAGTTTGGCTCTATAATATATTTTAATTCATTTATATATATAAAGCAATTTTTACACAATCTTACTTTTATATATTTTAACTGATTGTCTTTCATAATGTCTATACTTTTTACACAATACATACAAAATATCTCCTCACAAACTTCACAGAAAACTTTGCTTGTGTTTATATAATAAATTTGTTTCACGCTACATTTACAACTGCTACAATAATCCCCATCTTTCTTTTTTAACTCTCCTGCTTTTAAAAACATCTTCAAATCGTATGAGTTCTTATTTACTAAAATCCTCTTTAGCCAATTTTTTCGGGGATCTATTTCCTCCTTTGCCAGTTCTCTCTTTTCTAAAAAGCTTTTCGTTAAATCTCTACTTATGCGGTCGTTCATTTTGTGTAAAAGGAAAAAAAAGAAAAAATTACAAAACCCTTTATTTGTCCATATACACACACACACACACATACGCAGTGCTCAGAATACATATATATATATGCATATATGTATATATGTGTACATATTTTTTTCCTAAGTCTTTTCCCAAATCAGCGTAATGCAAATATCCTACGACGCCGCGAAAACAAATTATTTACATTAAAATAAATGTTGGGGATATGTATACATAACAGCGTTTCATAGAGGAAAGAGTGTAATGGGAGAATTCTTCCATTTATATGTTCTAATACATTAGGCAGGATTTTTTTTTTTTTTTCTGCATAAAATTTTTCGCTCTTGTCCTAAAATGACGAGTGGGTTAAGCCATAGTGTCATATTTCGATTCTTCAACTGTTCACATGCAGATGTGCAGGTAGCAGTATATATATATATATGCTAGGGTACACATATTCAAGTATACTACATCACTTGCATATATATATGTATCACCTATTATATTCAACAAGTGCTCTCGTAATTGTCAAGAAATGATGTTCAGACGGATTATCAAGGTGAAGAGGCACAATAGTAATAACTTAACACATATAAGAAATAGATGCAACAACAAAGGAACTATTCAGTAGGATCCTAACGATCGAAAGTTCTACCGACTCTTCATTTGAAAATGAACAGTTGGTGGGAGCAAAAAAAAAAAAAGGAAAAAAAAGGAAAAAATACATATATGCGTGTCAAAATGAAAAAGCGTGAAAACGTAAAAACGTCAGAACATAAAAAAAAAGAAAAAAATTCAAGCGATAATAAAGCGCTAAAATATTTGCTTTATTTTGTTTTATATTCATATATAACTTAATTTATATTATATGCTATTTTAATTTTTCAAATTCCAGCACTGGTTGTCGTGGCTACCATTAGCTAGATAACACTTTATTATGAACATTTTGTTTTCTTCCTGACCAAGTGAATATTTTTCAAATTAAATACATGATCTTATTTTTGCTTTGTCATTTTTCCCAATTTGTAATTTTTTTTTTTTTTTTTTTTTTTTTTTTTTTATAACATACATAATGTTTTTGCATAGGAAAAGGTGACCAAAACAAAAATGCATAGATTCTGTGCATCTTTTTTCTATTTTTTTTCATGACCCTTTCTTTATTAGTGATTTAAGGAACGAGTTGACAAACTCACCATGTAGGTAATTATTACAAATAAACGGTTTATTACCTAAGTACGCTTCACTCTTTTTTTCTTTTTCTTTTTCTTTTTTTTTTTTTTTTAAGCCTCTAAGTAAATATTTTTTCGACCTTTTATTAACAGATAAAAAGGAATAATCAAAGTAGCATATTTTTATTAAGCATAAATAGGTAAAAAAGAAAAAAAAAAAATGTTTATGAGGGTGTCAAATTTACTCCTAAAAAATGGGTTATGAACTTTTACCTCATCATTTTTAATTGTAGAAGTTTATGTAATTAGCTAATTTTCCTAGTGTAAACTTGATGAAATATATGTAAACTGTTAGTTTAAAAAATTTCACACAAGGATATCTTTTTTTTTTTCTTTTTTTTTTTTTCCCCTTATTTTGTGAATACGTAAACATGGATTATCACTAGCAAGTGTACATGGATACAAATGCACAGTGTCCCAAATATATATATACCCAAGTACCAAAGTATATATATTCAAATATAATTAAGATAAAGGCATATATGTGGAGTGTGTATGTTTGTTTGTTTTTTTTTTTTTATACATGTGTGTACACATATATAGACACATGATTTTTGAACAAATAGTTATCCTGTATTCTGCTCAAAACGGATTTATATAATGAGGTACACAACAAAATAATATGCACGACCTTATGTACACAATATGCTTAACCGTGAATTTTCTTTTAATAATATCACAGCCTATTAAATATGTAGTAGTTGAATTATGAAAAGCATGTCACAAGTGTGAAATTTACTCTGGTTTATTATATATATATATATATAAGACGGTGTCTCATTGTTCGCATATTCCATGCGTATGCATTTGTACATGAGTATATATGCTAGGGACATTCTTGCAGAGACATATGTGAGCAGTTTTTCCCGCTTTAACGAAGTACTACGAAAACCAGTTCAAAAAAACCAGGTGAAAAACCGTTGTGCTTTACTGTTATATTGTTTGTTTGTTTAATTTTCTTTCTTTTTTTTTTGTTTTTCATAATTTCGAAATTTGTAATTACGAATAGAAGCAAAGGCTTGTCTTAAAAGAGACTGTTAATGTTGTGCATCACATTCACACGAATACCACGGACGTACGAACAAATTCGCAATTACTTAATCATTTCGAACAACAAGGCATGAAAAAGAGGAAAAAAGGAAGAAGAGAAAGAAATCTAATTTTTCTGAGATCTTCATTATATTACACGCACGCAGATACTACATATCAGAGCGGTCCGTCGGAATAAGTTAAAAAATATACATACATAAGTGCATATATACATGCATTCATACATATGTACACACACGCATGTGCGTAGATTTTTTTATGAAAACAACACAAATGCAACATGAAACGAATTAAGCAAAGAAAAGAATCCATTGAAACTAAAGGAAGTGATCATACAAATTTAAAAAGAAAAAAAAGTCCCAGTCGAGAACATCACTCGAGGAGCAGATATGAGGAATACTATAAATATAACGAAAATTATAAAATACACTCAACGGAAGAGTATAATAAAAAGAAAAAAAGAAGTGCTTTAAGTTTAAAATCAGAAAAAAAAGATGTAGAAAATATTCGCATGGGATCAAATAGTAGGGGACGTGAGTATCCATCTAATAGTAACAATCATCGAAGAAGCAAAACCAAAAGCTCGAGTCGATACGAACGCCACTTGGGTAATCTGGATGTGCAACCCAAACAACGTGACAGTGAAAAGAAGCAGCAAAAGAAGGAGGAACAGAAGGAACGAAAGATCAAGAAGGAGAAAGAGGAGAAAAGTTCCAATAATCCAAATAGCTCTAATAATCCAAATAGCTCTAATAATCCAAGTAGGTCTAATAATCCAAATAGCTCTAATAATCCAAATAGCTCTAATAATCCAAGTAGGTCTAATAATCCAAATAGCTCTAATAATCCAAGTAGGTCTAATAATCCAAGTAGGTCTAATAATCCAAATAGCTCCAATAATCCAAATAGCTCCAATAACCCAAATAGCTCTAATAGTAGAGATACAGAAGCATGTGTCAAGCACGTGAGGCGTAACCATAATCGTAGTAGATCATCAGATAACCCACGAAAAAGCAATAAAGAATCCGATAATCAGAACATAAATATAAGCTATAAGGAAGTACTAAGCAATTATGTGAAATCGCATAAAAGGTGCTTATTAAATGCAAAACAAATAGACAATTACATAGAAACAGAAGCGATAACAGGGAAGAGGACATCACTAAAATTGAGCAACCTCATTATTAAAGAGGACGAACAAGATGAAAAGTTAAACATGCTTGATATTACTAAATTTTATGGTAATGTAAAAATAAAAAAAGTGAATAACAACGTTGGCAAGGTAGATTATTACACTCTTGCAAGTAAAATAAACACAAATCTGAAGGTCATCGAATATCTGGATATAATCAAGTTACCTGTATCAGAAGATGTAGATGACACTTTGGTGTCTCCTTGTATTGGTTCCTTTTGGAGTGGTAAAATAAAAGTGCCTGCAAAGGGTGCCAAAAAGGGTGGAGAAAAAGGCGATGAAAAAGGCAGCGAAAAAGGTGGCGAAAAGGGCAGCGAAAAGGGTGTCCCCAAAAATGACGCTCATGAAACGTGCCAACGAAATAATCAACTGTATCATGACCTTTGGAAGTATCCCCTAGAAATAATCGACAAATTCCTTTTTAAAAATAAAAATCATGATTATAACAAATGGATTCCAAACTGCCGAATATTAGTAGCAATAGGACTACCAATGCAACAAAAGGCCCGTCATATTCTACACAATTTAATAGACATATACTATCGTAACAAAGATAAAGACGGAATATTAGATATAATGAATATAGACGAATTTGATTTCTTGTTTGATGCATTAAATTTATATTCATGTGTGGAGGAACATCGAAACAAATATGAATTCTTAGCTGATAATTTAGGCATTTTCAAATTTGTTTTATTATTCGGAGCAGAATATACTACGTGCAGAAATGTGTTAGACTACTCACACTTGTATTGCACCTTTAACGAATTTTATAAACGAAATTCATGTCCTATAGGTTCCATGGGATTAATTTATTTCAAAAATGAAAATTATGCAAGAAAATTTTGGCTTACTTTTAATACTTTTTCATCGTCTCTTTATGAAAAATATATTAAGATAATACCAGACATTAACGAATTGAAGATATATATTGAAGCATCTATGTATTATATTGTTCCTGAATCTCTCTTTGCAACTATTAATTATTCTCAACTCAATATGGTACTTAACAATATACAGAAAAAATGTCCAACTATATTTGGAGCAATTAATAATATCAAATCCAAATATCCAGAAAAAAAATTTTGGGATCTTATTTTTGTTAACGTGGCTCTTGTCAATGCATCCCCCACGGCAGATGAAAGTTCAGAAGGAGTCAGTAAAGTGAAGGGGAATTTTATCGGCGATTTCAATGGTGGAATTATGAGTGACACGAACAGATCAATTAGTCTTGGTGTTAGAAGTAATGTTGATAGAGATCAGAAAAGGGGAGAAGGTAGAAATCAGTGTAAGGATGAGGATAGCCAAGGAGATAGTTGCACAATAAATTCTGACATTAATAAAAATGCAAATCAAAATAGTCACAAAATTCCAACAGATGAAAATAACACAATGGAACTTCAAGGTTATGAAAATATATTGCCTAACACAATACACTATATTCCCAATTTCCTTATGCGTATTTACAACACACACATAAACAAGTATCTAATGGACAAGGGATTATGCCTACTGGCATGTCCATATTTAGACGAACAATCTGGAAAAAGAGTAGCAGAATTCTTAAAAAAATTTTATTTACTAGATTGGTTATATAACGAATCAGATGAAACATGTTACTTCTATGTTTTTAAAACTATACTGAATGTTTTTGCAGTTTTTAAAAAGGTTTTTAATGGTACCTTTGAATATACAGTATGTGTTCTCTTCTTGAAATTCCCATTTGGATTAGTTCCATCTGTTTATATTAGTGTAATTCCTAATATGCAAAGTAAAGCTAAGCAGGATCTCCTCAATGTAGCACCACCTAAAGTTATTCCCGAGGTGAAAGCAGAAAAGGAAGAGAAACAAGTAGACGATGCAAAAGGTGTGAAAGGTGTGAGTAATGTGGGAACTGTAAAAGTTGTCGGAGATGTGACAGATGTGAAGAAGTCAAAGGAAGGAAAACAAGCAGATTATTTGAAGGGAGTGAAAGAAGCGAATGGGGTTAAGGAAGACGCAGGAAATGGAGAAAATATAGGCACAAAGAATTCTGTACAAATATGGGCATCAGCTCAAACGTGTAATAATGTTTCTATAAAAGAACTAATAAGTAATGTAGCCAATTCATTTGACATAGAAAATGTGATATCCGGGTCAATTGGAAGGTATCTATTTCCTGAACAGAATACAAAAGTAGGGAAATTCCGCGATGAGGAAAATTCTTCTGTACTTGTTTCGGCTCCCCATCAAGGGATGATGGTTATGTAAATAGAAATTCAAGTTTTAATTTTGAGAGATTGACTGTTGAACTGTGTAGATACCCTTAGTTGGAAAACGAATTGTAAGGCTCTATATCCTCACAAAAGGATGAATGAAAAATACTATACAATATCAACACTGAAATGATAAAATTGATCGAACCTAATGAAATACATTGAAGAATGGTAAAATAGACAATATATAGATCTTTTAATTTGTACACAAAAATAAAAAAAATTAGAAAATGCAAATTAAGAATTCTGGAGGTGTAAATTATACGTTGTCCATCTATGTAATAAAAAAAAAAAAAAAAAATGGATTTATGCAAGGAAGTTCTGGTGTGATAACAGATTTAAAAGGTTCCAAAAAACTTAAACCAAACACAGTGTCATACGGAAACATGAATAACAACATCCCTTCTAAAATGAGGACTCTAACATGGGGGAGACACAATAATGAGTTAACAAGCCTAAACTACAAAAAATAAATCAGCGATCAAATGATAATCTGCACATATATGTAGAGAAAAAAGGTATAGGATATTTACACGGGGGATGAGAAAGGGCATGTATTAAATATGATGGATATATGTGTATATATATATATATATATATATATATATATATATATATATATATATATATATATATCACAACTGTGAGAGGGTGATGATATGTTTGCCTTTACTTTTGTTAAGGGGGTGAAACCTGCAAATGGGCGGATTTTACCCAAGGTACCCTCTGTTGTTTTGTTCACTTAACGGCATTCATCATTGCATTCATTATTGTTTTGTTTATTTAGTCATTCACTCATTCGTTCTTTCGTTTGTTGCTTCTTTTATTCCTGCGCGCAAATCACCTAATAAATGTTGCATATGTTTTCCTTTGGCGTTATACTTTTTTTTATTTTATTTTTTTATGTGAAAAGTATGGACACATCGTGAATGTGCAGGTTTCTCAATAAACCATGTACAGTATCAAGAACACTCCTGATGAAACAATATCAAAGTGGGGAAAAAGTAGTCACATGATAGGTTTTCCTGCCCCATTTTCTTTTCAATGCCCATACTAGTGCCATGGATGAAGAAATATATTGCCCAAAAATGTGTTCCCCTGGATGGGGACATTTATTTGGATATATTCATACATGGAATGGACTCTTTTTTTTTTTTTTTAACTTATTTTCCTTTTTACTCCTTTTTTTTTCAACGTTTATTTTAATTTCCATTTTTTTTTTTTTTTTTTTTTTTTTTTTTTAATAACTCCTTTTTTTTTACTCAGCATATAAAAAAAAAAATTTTTTTTTTTTTTTTTTTTTTTTTTTTTTTTTTTTTTTTTTTTTTAACTTTTTTTTTATTTTCTTTTTTTTTTTTTTTTTTTTTTTTTTTTTTTAATAACTCCATTTGATATACTCAGCATATAAAAAAGAAGAAATATTTCTGAATTTTATTGTCATATTTTATCAGCAACATATCCATATAGGAATGTATCTGTGTACATACACAAATGTGTGCATATAGGGTGTACTTAGCTAGTTAAGAATTATTTGAGGAACAAAGAATAGTTTCCCATTTTTGATGTGCTTCCAAGGGGAAAAACATTATACAAATGTGCAGATATCCATAATTTCATATTGACAAGTGAGAATTTCCTTGTAATAAACGAACAGTGGGAGAAGCTAAACGATCACACATTATTCCTAATTGTACAAATTGGTTGTACCATGCTTCTACTTTTTTTTTTTTTTTTTTTTTTTTTTTACTAGGGATATTATTATTTTAGAAAAACTACAATAACGGTTAAGTGGTATCATCCTTTTGAACATTTTTTCTCTATATTTTCTTTTAATTTAATTACCCCCTTTTTTTTGTGCTTGGGAAGACAACCATCAAATTTTCACTGATTTTTCCAAATCAAATGAAGCATAAAGGATTAGAAAAATTGGACATCATCATATTTGATAAGTTGTGCATGTAGGTTTAAAATGTGTAGCATGATCCTATTACCAAAATAGGCCACACCATGTATACACAAAAAAAAAAAAAAAAAAAAAAGGGAAATCTGTGTATACGAGAAAAAATTCGCAAAAAAATTGGGTGCGAAATAGTCAACTGATAAAGCAATTACATCATACAGTGTGATACAGGATGTAGCGAGACGTGGGAGTGTCGTCATTTGATAGATTCCACAAAATTAGATTTGTAGGTAGCAGGTCCGTGTGTCTCCTCATTTGCAGAATCGGATATTTTCTGCATTTGTGGTAAGACACTAAGTAAAATTAAGAAGAAAAAGAAAATTAAAAAAATGGGGCTCTTAAACAAATTATATATATGAAAATTCTTTTTTGGAACTAAAAATTCATACACCTTTTTCGCTTCAAAAACTATATTCGTAACCATTAAGTTGCTTTTTTCAAATGGGGATATTTGTTCATATGCTTGTACGATATATACTTTGTCATTATTCTTAGTCACACTTTTTTTCACATTTACTTGATACTTGTTAAATTCAAGGTATGGGTGATTAACAAACATGTTGTATGTCCCTTCCTTCACATTTGTAAAAATAAATTGCCCATTAATCTTTGGTTTCTTATAAATATCTGAATCTAAATATATTGTACAATCTGCCAAAACGTTCAGATTGCCTTTAATTGTGCCTTCAATGTAATTATTTTTTAATTCGATGGAGTGTTCCTTACACTCATATGATCCCATCAAGTGTAAACAACCAACTATCATAAAAACAATGATACTAAGTATGTTCATCTTCTTCGATAAATAATATAAACATTTGGGGATGACAAGTCAATAACGATATCTTTTTCCGTGTTCATTCACACACTTAGCCACACTTGTTTTACATGCATTTAATGTTGCATATGTATGTAAAATTTAAACCTTCTCACCTATAGCCCCTATGTATATATCCACATTTTTCTTTGCTGTTCTAATTTTGGTTGGAAATAAAATTTATGTCACTCCAATAAAAACGGATTAGGTGCTTGTTTTAGAGAATATAAAAAAAAAAAAGAGAAGAAACAAAAAAATCTTTACATTCTGGAAAAACCAGAAAAATATTGTACATTCGGGAGAAAGCAGAAAAATATTGTACATTCGGGAGAAAGCAGAAAAATATTGTACATTCGGGAGAAAGCAGAAAAATATTGTATATACGGGAAAAAACAAAAAAGTATAGTGCATACTGGTGGGGGGAGAAAAAAAAAATGTTAAATTTTTTTTTTTTTCTTCTTTTTTTTATTTGCATAAATGCGATAAAAAAAAGCTGGCAAATTGATTTACTCACATGTGATGTTCTCTCACACTCTGTTGCAATTTTTAGTTTTTTCTTTTTATTCATTTTTTTGTGGAGTAACATAAATGTATTTCTCTCATGACTTATAAAAAATTGCACTAATTTTTTTCATTTTTTTTTTTTTTTTCTCTACCATTTAGGAAATTTTAAATGAGGCACATTTATTACTTTTATTTTATAAGTTTTATTCGATCATTTTCAATAATGTAGATGCCTCCAAGTGGGCCTACTAAAACTGCGAGGATATTAAACATATAAGTAAAAAGTCGATGGGGTATACTTTTGTTGTGGGGATAAATGTGAAAAAGAAATAAAAATTCGTGGGTGGCAAAATCATATCTATCCTTTATCATTGTTCTGAGTTTCATAGAACAAGTGAAAAAAGACTGATTTTTTTTTTTTTTTTTTTTTTACTCTCTAAAACAAGTACCTAATTGTTTTGTGTTTAATCAAACTTTACAAAACTATTTACACACGTTTAGTTACCTTTTTATCAGAGGATCAGGCAGAAACATAGCCGTGGGTATATTTACATATATTTCTAAATTTTTACTATTTTTATACACACACTTCATCATTTTTCTCCCCCCATAATTATGCACAGAACAAAGTACAACAAGGACGGAACAGAATTTCTACACTTTTTTAAAATATTTTATAAAAAGGGTCAATAAGTTTTTATCATTTTTTCAAAAAGTAAAACATGTATATGTATATATCGCATCAATCGAATCTTTATTTTTTTGTTAGCATCAAAAAAAAAAAAAATAAATAAAATATACAATTAAGCAAAACATCGGCATTTTGAACAATGTATAGGAATGAATGAGTTACTGGAACAGACAAAAAATTCGTGACAAAAAAAAGAAAAAAAAAAAAAAAACAAACAAAAGCTTTTGTTTTGTTATCCTTCGTTTTTCATATTTTGTGATTGGGTGCTATTATTATGGGTCGCTGTAATATAACACTTCCTTGAACCTCAAATAAATGCGGCTTGCTACATGTAAAGAAGGGGGGAACAAAGTGTGTAATGGTAAAGCAAACGTAAAAGTCTAGGCCAAAATGAACGACAAATTTGTGCTTTAACTAGACGACAATTTTGTCCTTAAGCAAGACAACAAATCCATGAGTCCAAATTTAACTTCGCAAAATTGTTTATTCGTTTAAGGAAAATGAGAAATTATATTTACCAATTTTTTCAAAAAGGGTATTAATATTTTCTCCAGTCTGAAAAAAAAAAAAAAAAAAAAAATGTAAAAATAAATGGACATCAGTTATTATACTATTTTTCAATGAACTATTTTTATATGAAATATTTTACTCTCCGGTTTTCCATCTGAGGTAATTCCACTTATTATGACCCATATACATTTGCATGCAGTCTTGTCTTATTTTGCCCTATTCTGTTCTATTCTTATTTTTTCAATTTTACCTTCGCGGAACATTCGATAAAGGACACATTTTCCTTCTCACAGAATTTCATTACCATCTTAAGGGGAAGGGGAAAACATTTGGGTGATGTGTAGAATTATACATACAAATGAAAAAATAAAAATAAGGTACCAGTTATGTCGTGTAAAAGTGTGTCAAAGGAACACAATGGAAAAACAATCAACGGGGTGAAAATTCACATGGTTTCTACAGGACTTATCATGCATTTGCTTCTTATTATTATTCTTCTCTTTTTTTTTTTTTTTTTTTTTTCTTTTATCACCTCTGCATTCAGTTTTTGCGGAAGATCCTTTTTGTTTGCGACAACCATAATGCAGCAATTTCGTGATCCATTCGACTTTATTTCATTAATCCAGTATTTGAGCGAATTAAAGGATTCAACATTGCTGTGTATTTTTTAAGGGAAATAATATTATTCTCAGACGAAATCAAAGGAATTTGGAGGAAAGGAAGGAATATTATATACATTCATTTGAACAAAGGTACAGAGAAATATATATCCCCCGACAAACACAAATGAATACATATACATATCTAGCACATATGCAAACCAAATGAACTTACTTCGAGTCATACACGACTATTGCCCCATACGCATCACGATAGTACAAGGGGGCCATGGATCGAAACCGCTCCTGTCCTCCCGTATCCCAAATATGTAGTTTCATGGTTGTTCCTAAAAAAAGGGGGAAAAATATATATATATATATATATAAATACCATTTTGATGTTTTGTATAATATCACATACACATCTTCATATACACATTCCAATAACTGTGCATTAAAAGAAAAAAAAAAAAAAAAAAAAAGGGTATACTATTCCCCATTCGGCATACAAATGTAGGTGTAATATGACATGTATAACTCCTCTTCTAATGAAATTTTTTTTTTTATCTCTTTTTACCATTCTTAAGTTCAATTGTGTGATGTAGAAAAGCGGCTCCTATTGTCACTTGGTGCTTATCAGAAAAGCGTCCATGGCACAAGTAGAGTGCAATACTTGATTTTCCGACTCCACTATCACCTAATAGCACAATTTTCACTTTAGTATCATTTTTTTTCTGTTGCTCTAATGGCGATTTTACAATATTGAGGTTTCTGGTTGAACTTGTTGATTGTGAACTTGAAGCACACCCCATGCTTGATCTTACACATGTATATATAGCAGGGTAAACATGTATGCACAAGTGGAGATACTTAAGTATCTATCTATTTATATATGTATGTTCCTCCCTTTTCTGGTTAACTTTCACTGAATATAATCTTTACGGTTGCTTTTTTTTTTTTGGGGGGGGGGGGGGGGGGGGGGGTTTTTTTTTTTTTTTTTTTTTTTTTTTTTTTTTTTTCTTTCTTTTTTTTTTTTTTTTTTGTGGGAGAGATTTCTTTTCTTTTTTTTGTTTTTTTTTTTTGTGTACTCTCTAGCTTATTCTTATTTTACGTATCATTAGAACGGTGCATGTTTTCATTACTAAATTGAGAAGTTCCTAGGGTGTGTGTGGTGGTTGCTACCTGCATATTCTCTGTTAACACGACTGGTTTATTCTATTCATACTTTAATTTTAAATCAACCTTAAATTCAATTGGATATTTTGGTATATATGCATGGGATTGCATGAGTATTCATGTTCTTATGGATTTACAAGTATAAAAATAGCTTACATTCATTCCATATGCTTATTCCGCTTACTTAGCTGTGGATATTACTCCTCAGAATGAAAAATGTGATATTCGTTCAGTATATATTTATATACACATAATGCATCATTGATCTTCATCCTTTTACCACACTCTAGTACTAACTTTGCAACTACTAATTTTATACTTGTTATTTTTGTTTTATTTTTTCTTATACGTATACCAAACTGTTTCATAAGAAAGCACTAATGCCCATTTGGTATATTATGGTAAAAATATTTAAAAAAAAAAATTAGCAAAAAAGAAAGTCGAGATGAGATATGAGGCATAAAAAATGAACTCACAGAGAATAAAATGACAACTAACTGAATAAACAGCCTTCTTTTAAAAGCTATTCTAGAAGAAAATTATACAAATTGCTTCATTTATACTATAGCATAATGTTTCACAGAGCTCAATCTCATTTGTACCATGGTCAGATCGCCTTCACAAAGTTGTGCACCGCATGATGGATAGTTATATAACCCTATATCAGAAGATGAATATTGGATATGGATAAAAGTGCTAATAAAAACAGCTGGACAGATCTAGTTTTTCTTTTTTTTTCATCACAAATGCCTTTTTAAGGAAGCGAGAAAAGAGAAAAGAGAAAAAAAAAAAAAACTGAAGGAATATATTAATTACTATTTTATTAGTTTATTAAAAAGTTATATGTTTCATTTAGGTAAAAAAAGGAATTTTAAAAAAAAAAAAAAGGGAATAAAATAAGAAACATGACCACTTCTTCAAATTAGTTATCATATATTTATGCACATTTTTGCATCCCTCTTTGAATCACCTACATATAAAAGCACACATGGTGTTATTTTAAAAACATAGTAAGAGAAAGTGCAAAGTAAAAACTTCTAAGAAGAATGAGCTTCATTGCACTTCACCTATTGTTAATAGTAAATGAAGCCACTATACGACAGCAAATTGACTTGATATCATTTCACATTACGTGAGTTGTATTACGTACATGTAAAGAGATGTATACAAGCAATGCACTGACAATTCAAAACGGGTGTTAAAATATATATATATATATATATTGATAATTTGTGTAAAAGGACATTTATATCTTCTAGTTAACACAATTATGTTGATTAAATTTCGACATTTTTCCCTTTTGAGCCATGATACATAACCCATCTAATCTCTCTGCTTACATTTTAAGCTAAGTGAGAACATTTTTTGCATGTCAGAAAAGTTATAGCAGCATTTTTTATTAATAAGGGAAACCCTTATAGAACGAAATATTTGCGTCTTTTTTATAAGTTCAACAGGAATAAGTAAAACTACTATGTAAATATTCAGCGGAATTACAAAGGAAAGGAGAATAAAAAAGGGGGAAATAATAAATAAGAAGAAGTAATAAGACGTGATAAGAAAAAAAAAAAAAAAAAAAAAAAAAAAAAAAACATAAAGAACAAGAAAATAAAAAGACGCGGGAGAATAAATAAAATCGATCTTTATTTCCTTCGCACTGAACACATTTCAATTAAAATACGAAAAAAAAAAAAAAAAAAGTTTTTAAAGCATGCAACCATATTTTTCTATTTTTGCAAAACTAAATTTTATTTAAAATTACACAATAAGAGATGAGGATTTGTGTTAAAATGCGTTACACTTTAATTTAACAATTTTATTTTAAATAAATTTAATAATCGTCGCTGTCTTCATCTTCCTGTTGATTTTCATCATCATTTTCAGCATATTGACTATTTGAGTCTCGTTCATTTTCTTCATCCTTTGGGTTCTTTTCATTATTTTCGTCATTTTCATCATTTTCATCATTTTCGTCATTCTCATTATTTTCATTATTTGCTTCTTCCAACTCCTTTGCTTTTTCAGATTCTTCCACTACTTTTTGTGCAGCTTCTTCAGTCTCAAATCCAACCCATGCCCAACCGTCATCATTAGTTCCAGGTTCGTAAAAGTAAACTTGCAAGGTTCCATATTTCTTTAGGGAATTTTTAAATTGGCTCATTGTAACACCAGTTTTTATGTTTTTTATAAAAACTCTGGTACCAGCTGCTGTTAAGGTGATGTCATGTTGAGCCTTTGTTAGGAAAGTGTTAATTGTTGAGGGTCCTTGTGGTACCTGTGCCCCGCAAAGATGTGAAAGAGCCATTTTTTTCTGAAGAAAATGGAATATATATACAAAAGAAGAAAAAGAACTCAAATGAAAATTTCGAGGACTGGGGTTATATGTTGTGACAAAATGTCGTATAAATCAAATGAAAATAAAAATATTTTTACTTTAAGCAATTTATTTGAGTGAAATAGTTAATTTTCAAGCATATAAAAGCCACTTTTGAATTTTTTAATATATTTTGCAAAATTAAAAGACAATTTAGTGTTGTCGGTTGTGTGTAAATGTTTAAGAAGTTGCCAAATTTATTTTTATATAAAATAAATCAAATTGAGATAAAAAATGATAAATGTGTAGAGAAAAAAAAATAATAAAATAAAATAACAAAATGAAAAAAAAAAAAAAAAAAAAAAAAAACAGAAAAGCGTTAAACCAAAAAATAGCAATTTTGTAAATACACACATATACAATTTATGTAAAATTAAATTAAAAAATTGCAGGATAAAAAGGAATTAATTTGTTGACTTTTCCTTAATTACTACGCTTAGCCGAAAATTGTTGTTTTACAGTTGTCATGTTTGCTTTGGCTATTCTCGTTGCTGCTGTGGCTGTTTTTTTTTTTTTTTTTTTTTTTTTTTCCCTTTAATTTTCTGTACATGCAATAAAAATCATTTCCTTCATAAAGCGAATTTGTAAATTTGTTTAAACACCCTTTTTTTAATATATATCTATGCACACACAAAGAGGAAAAATTTGAATGAAACTTATTAATTTTTTCTCCCTTCATCCTTCCACATTTTTTTTTTTTTTTCTTTCTTAAAAGACATTTCTGCTTATTAAAAGCGTACACAACTGACAAAGGTGGTAACTTTATGTTCGAACTGAAATGATGAAAAAAGCAAAATGAAAAAAAAAAAAAAATGTTTTATTTACTCTTCGTTGCGACCTATAATGTGTGCGTTATTTTCTTAAGAATAGCCAAAGGGTTGTACAGAATTATTTACAAATTACATCTTGTGACACACAGCTAGCCAACTATTACGGAAAAAAAAAAAAGAAAAAAAAAAAAAAAAACTATATATGGACAGTAAAATTTTACATTTTCCCTTTTATAGCACTTTTTTACATATAATTTTAAAATATTATATTCCTTCTTAGGATAAAATAAACCAAATTTATTACTTTTCTTGTCAATACATAACAGGATTGACATAAAGCAACACAGAATGAAAAATAAAAATAATAGGGGATGATAAATATCCAAAAAGTCTATAACGGGGTCATTTTAAAAGTGTATAAAAAAAAAAAATAAATAAATATAAAGCAAATAATAAAACAACCATTATTATGTAAAAATCTTAGAGTCCGCAATTTTTGGAAAAAAAAAACATTTTTCCACTAAAAAAATTGACCTAAAAGTAAGTGTATTAATCATGTACACATCCAGTCTCAAATTATTTCGTATGACATTCTCTATATATTCCATTTGGAGGGAGTCTGGGGGGGGGAGGGATAGTTTTTTCTTTTTTTGTCTTTCCCTTCCTACTGGAAATATCGATTTAAGGATTAAATGGTGGCCCATGTAAATGATTGCAGGTGTATATGCAGATATTCCAGTAGGTATAAACATAAATATTGGATACATATGGTGGGTTTTCCCACCCATACTTTTGCAAAAAAAGAATAGAAAAAAATGACCACTCGTTATGCATCCACAATACGGCGCAATGTGTGTGAATTACGTAAAACTGCGACATGCACTAAATCATATATATGAAATTTGACAGGATTTTGATTACACATAAGTACAAACATATGGTACAAAAGTGCATTCAATATTGACAAGGTTAATACTTAAAAAAAAAATGGGGTGGAGATAATAATTGTTTGTTTTTTTTTTTTCTTTTTAATTCAAAAACTTGTTAACAATGCTAAATAAATAAAAATGATGAAACATGGGTTTAATATATTATTTTGGGCTTCCCTATATAATATACTTCTAATCATATTTTATAACCCTATATTAGAATTAACATATAGTAAAATACACTACATACCAGTTCTGTTAACTTCACGTTGCAGAAACTATCATTTCTTAAAAGTGCTTCATTTTATAACTTGCATAATTTGTGACAACTCATTTACTTCCTGTTGATTCATGTCCTTGTACTGTTTCAAAATGGACTCAATAATGTTCTTTAACTGGTATGAAAAAGTTCTAACGAAAAAAAAATAAAATAAAAATAAAAAATGATAAAAAAAAAAGAAAACATTTTTACACAATTTTGGTGAACAAATTTGTGTTTTTAAAATTTTCAAATAGAATATAAGTGCCATTTTTACCCTTTCCTCTCCTCTACATAATGTGCGTTGAGTATATGATGCAAAAACTTGACTGCGTTTACTTGTTTCGAAATAAGTTCACTTATTATCTGTTTCGTGGTACATTTTTGTATCATACTCTGTATTTGGAAAAGAGAGAAAAAAAAAAAAAAAATGTCGAAAAGGATATTTAGGATGCAAATAAAAGTTTGTGAATACATACATATATTCATATATATGAAGAACACTCATATATAACCCCTCCTACACTCGAATGGTTCGCAAAAATAACAAAATATCCAAAATATACCTCTATTGAACGAATTTCCTTCACTTTTGCATTGTAAGAATCAACGAATCTTCCTTTTATAAAAAGAAAAAAGGAAAATGCATTCCAATAAGTGTCATATTCAGATATATGAACAGATATAGTATCCATAGTTGTAATCACTTTGTCCAAATAGCTCAATCCATTTTTATTCAGAATTAGGGTCGGCTTATCTTTTACAATAAGATCTGAGATATATTCAAAAACCCATGGTTGTATTTGTTTCACTTGATTGAGTTGACATAATGTGGTTAAAGACAAGCAGAAACTATCGACATCATTTTGCATAATAGATAATTTAAGATATGTATCCCAATACTTCCATTCATTATTATCAACTTTTACTGCCTGGTTTATACATATTTTTGCTGCTTTATAGGTTCCTTTTTTCATATACAGGTAAGCCAAATTTCCATATGATTTGGAAGAATTTTCATTCGTCATACTAATCATACGAGTAAAAGCTTTTATAGATTCATCGAATTTTTCTAATTTCATATATGAACAACCTAGAATAAACCATATGTCTGGTAAAAGGGGAGATATATCTAAAGCTTTTTCTAAATATTCACAACAAGGAGTGTACATTTCATTATGGTAATAATGTTTTCCAATAAATCTAGCTGCCTTTCCATATTTGAAATTTGATATATTCCATGCTTCTAGGTAATAGTTAAGAGCATTATTTCTATCTACTAATCCATACAAACATAACAAACATGGTGTTTTTTTTTTTTTCAACAATTCGTCTAGCAATTCCTTTGCTTCTTCTTTTCTATCTGCTTCAATCAAACAGGTAATAGCTTCTTCCCATAATTTTAAATCCTTAAAAATGTTAAAAGCTGATACAACAGAACCTGTTTTAATCAAAACTTTCCCTATTTCCTTTTTCATTTCCCAAATGGATGGATAATATATATCAAAAATAAATTTCAATCTTTCTCTTCCATGTGGTTCGTCGTCGTAAGACTCTTTTAATAATTCATTTAATTGAGCTGCAGCTCTATCTACAGTCTTCAATCGAAACGTTTCACATTTGCATTTATACCATATAATGCAAGAGTGTAATAACCAGTTTTGATATTTTATTTGAAGTAAAGCATTGTTCTTATTTTGTGCTTGACTTTGATCGTTTTTAAATGATTCCATATTTACATCATAACATTTCAGACATCTTGCTATAACAGCACTTAACTTTTCAAAATTTATTTCGTCATGATGTGGATTGAATCTAACCATGGAGAAGCAAAAATTAATTAAGGTTATTTGCTCATCGAATGTTAATATTTTAAAATAATTGTTTTGTGAATCCATAAAATATGGTTCTTCTAGTATATCTGTGTCTGGATCGAGATCTTTTAATTTCCACATTACTTTCCCTTTTGCTTTATCCATTTCAATGTGATTGTCCACATTCTTTACATTGCTGATATTTTCTGCATCTCTTTTTTCGTCATTCTTTAGCAAGCACATATCTGAGTCATAATTGATTTTATTTCCCCCTCTCTCACTTGAGCAACTAGCCATTTTTTCAGTATTCGCAGGGGCATGTTTAACCGATGATACATCTTCGCTACGCCTAGAATCATGACCTGTTGATGTTTGAAACTTTTCATTGATTATCTCGTTATTTCTCGCTTCTATTTTTGCGTCACTTGATTTTTCTAATATTGTTTCACCGTTTTTTGTTTTTACTTGGTTTGTTTCATCTTCTTTTTTATTTTTAAAATCATTGTTACTGATATGATTTTTGTCACTGATATGATTTTTGTCACTGATATGATTTTTGTCACTGATATGATTTTTGTCACTGACATGATTTTTTTCACTGACCTTATTTTTGTCACTGACCTTATTTTTGTCAATGGTAATATTTTCCCCTTTTTTCTGCACCTTCATCATTTGTACTAGATTAGATGAATTGGATAAGAGTGTCTCTTCTGTGCTTCCAGTTGCATCGTCTTGCCTCTTATCATTTGTCTTATTCTGAGTATCCATCAGCTCCATATTCATGAATCCACAGATGGGTTCAACTTTTTTTTCAGTGTTCATAATTCTGTAGTCACTCTTCAAAATGTCGTACTCACTGAGAGGTTCTATTTCTTTCAAAACTACAGAAGTGTTATCTTCATCTTGTCCCCTTTTCGCTTTTAGCACTAAAAGAGTAGCAGGTATTTTTTGGTATTTTCTTTTGATTCCCATTCTACCTGTGAAGGAGTAATAAAATTGACTCATTTCTGCAATGATATCCAGTATCCTTTGATACGCATGTGTGTAATTGTAAAATGCAAGATAAATAGAAAAATTTGATAAAACATAAATTTGAAATTTTTTAGACATATAATTTTCATAAAATAAATCACAATTTTTTAGGTTCTCCTCATCATTTTTACTTAAATGAGCAAGTATATCTGGTACTTCTTCAATTATATTTATATCTTGTTCGATTAATTCAAAATCATTTGTCAATAATTTAATATTCTTAAATATTTTAATTGGTTTATCAATTATATGTATTTTCAATGAATAAAACCAATCATTACTAGAAGAAGCAAAAAGTCTTTGCCATATGAAATAAATTCTGGATTTCCACAAATATTTGCTCTTAACAAAATGTAAAAGTTTATTTTTATCATATTCTTTCTTTTTCTCATCTTTTTGATGCATGTCTTTGGGGATACACTTAGCAGGTGGATGTTGATTCTTTTTTTCTACCACTGATTCGCTTCTCATGTGTGATTTGTTTTCGCTCGAAATTTCAAAAATCCCATTTGACGTATTTTTCTCAAAATATTTGTACTCATTTGAAGACATAATTGGATCATCTGTTTCATTAAAGTTGTTTACTAAATGTAGAAAAATTATACATAAGCAGAAAGTATTCATCAATTCACAGTGTTCATATATATGTTCTCCTTCTAGGGATAAAAAGTCCAAACATGAAGTTAAAAAATCTTCATCTTTTATTTTTATTGTTTCGAAAAATTTGTCAAAATAGCTATCTTTGTCATATACCTGTGCATTATTCATTGTCGTCTTTTCGTTATTACATATTAGAGGTGGGCCTGTCCAATTTTGCTGCACAAACACATTCAAAAATATGTAGCTACACAGGAGAATTTTTATCTCATGAATGAACATGTACCATGTGAAAAAAAAAAAATTCTTATTGTTCAGATTTTCATCTTCTTCTTTCTTATTTTTGTCCCATCTTTTCTTTATTTCTACCTTTTCGTGCAAAACAACATAGTTGAATAATTCCTTCTTTACTAGGTTAATACTTTTCGTAGAATCTTTTTTAAAAGTATCTAAAATGAATTGAAATAAGTCTCGGATCAATGGATCAACAATACACTCCTTGTGTTTCCCTGCTTTTATCAACTTTAAAAGGCGAAACACGCTTCTAACAGGCGAAATTAACTCTACTTCTGGATAATTTTCTCCATTCGATTTTCTAGAATTTTCGTCTACATACTTCTTACACAAATCTGATAGCTTTTTTGTTATTTCTTTCTCCTCTTTGTCATAAAGAATTTCATTTTCTGAACTCAGGTAAATTATTTCTTCAATAGACCATAGGATTATTTTTAAATCTTCCATTGGTGCCAATGTGTGCGTGTGTTTGTGTTTTTTTTTTTTTTTTTTTTTTTTTTTCTTAAATTACGAAGAAAAGAATAAAATAAAAAACGATATGGATATTTCGTTGCAATCAAGAATGCAAAATTATTATCCAAAGGGTAACAAATTAGTATCAAGTAAATTTTGTTATAATTTGGGGATCTAATCTACAAAAAAAACATCCATTTTATGCTATAACGTACGCTGAACGAATAGAAGAAACGAGGAGTAAACATTTTTATTCTATTCTACCTTATTTTATTCTATTTTATTTTGTTTTATTTGCTACTCAAGCATGTACAGTTTGTGGTTGTTTTCTCCTTCATTTCATTTGACTGCCATATGTACATTCGTATTGATTTGGGTTTTATTGCCACTAGGAACTTTCTGGATATTATTGTCGTTGTAATATTTAATGTTGCTTTCTTTTTTTTTTTTTACTTTATTTTTTTGGTGAACATTTTCTCATACGTCAGTTCTTAAAATTGATTAAATATTCATTACAATTGTTTCTTAGTTTATTCCTAAAAATATAATTGTGTATTTTATTTTATCTTATCACACATACTTTTAACTGTGCCATATTGTGTGATTTCCTTTTTTTTTTTTTTTTTTTTTTGTCATACTTTTTCCCCTTTCTGCAGAGTATTCTTATTTTTACCACGAAGCATATAATTTATTGTTTCTAGTTAATTCTCCCATAAAGAAAAATAGAATCACCACGTGCGCTATATTTTCTGAATACATTTCATACTACCTGTCGGAGTTTTTTTTCAGCATACAATGCCTTCTCTTTTTCTTAGTTGTCCTTAAACAAACAAACAAAAAAAAAAAAAAAAAAAAAAAAAAACACTCTTCCTCGTTTTCCAAACTTTTGATGCTAATCACATTTTCCTACAAGGCACATATATTTTCAAGTGAACAAGCTCATTTATAAAACGTGTATGCCAAATGTGGAGTAATGCCTTAGAAAAAAAATTTTTTGAAACTCCCATTTTATCTTGCACCATTTTTTTAACACGTTGCATATATCCCATATTCAGGAATTAAACTAACAGGTAAAAAAAAAAAAAAAAAAAAATGTATATTTCACCTCGGAAAATTCCAACTAACACAAATGTTTATCGACAGGATCAACTACATTTATGAAGCCACTTACATTTTTATTCTAGTAGAGCAATGATCAAGAGAGAAAAGACTTAAATAGAGAATTCTCTCTATTTTTATGCCATATATTCTGTGGAAATGTCCCTTCACAAGGTTACAAAACAATACATATTTGTACGTTAGTCATGTACACGTACAAGTTCGAAAAGTTGTTTCATCCTTAAATGTGGCCCACATTCCCGGAGTTTCCTAACAATGCCACTTAATTCATCCACACATATATGTACAGATATGTAAGCAGATATACACACATGCATAAAAACACGCATGCATGCACACCCCACAGGTGTGTACGTCAGAAGTTTCAAATTGTGTTGCGACAGAGTTAACATCCCATTGCTCATAGCCCTTGAAGGGAAATAACAAATTTTCAAACAGGATAATCAATGAGATACAAGGAAATGTTGTATTGAGACATACTTCTTTTTTTTTTTTTTTTTTTGTTCGTTATTAACATGCTCTATCTATATCAACAGCTGAGTGACTCATTTTGTAGCTAACTCACATTGCTTATAAGAGTTAACATTATGAATCATTAGGTAAATAATGTATTCTTTTAATTAGTTAAATACCATTTGGTTTAGAACTCCTATTCAACACATATATACAATTCGTAATTTATAGAGAGAACTTGTAATCAGAACTTTCTTTTCTCCAATTTCCTTAACTACTTTTGAATCCTTTTTTTACAAACAAAAATTTATTTAAAAAAAAAAAAAAAAAAAAAAATGATAATGTTACTTAGGGTATTTAAACAAAATAACCTTTATGTATTACCATTCAAGGCAAATAAAATACCTTTCATCAGATGCACAAAACGTTATGAATCAAGAGTAAAGGCTCATAGATATACAGGAATTACAGCAGTAAAAACGCATGCTCAGAAAACAGAGTGGTATTTAAAAGCTGAAAGAGATTTCTTAGCTGAAAGGAATCAAATACCAAATGGGTTCATAGGATTATGGCAATATGATGATATAAAACATTTAAAAAAAAATATAATAAACATGTTACATTTAAAGTGTGCCAGCAGCAAACAAATACATAAATATAAAAAGTTATGTATAAGACGATTTCTACAAAGAAGACCATTCGATACTGGAAGTGCACCTGTTCAAATTGGATGTTTAACTGAAAAAATTTTAAATTTAAGAGCTCATTTAATACTTAAATGCAAAGATCATCCAAAAAAAAGAACTATGTCCATATGGTTAGCTAGAAGACAAAAATTAATGAAGTACTTATACAAAACAGATTTCGAATTATACAAACATACATGCAATTTGTTAAAAATAAAATGCATATTATTTGCTATCCCAGATTCAAGAGATCGATCGAAAGCTATTAATGCTGCTGCTGTTGATGGTGATAGGTGTAAATTTTTAATAAGGCAAAAATTATGGAAAGGGAAATACAGACCAAGACCTATGAAAGATTCTAAGGGACAAACTATTAGATACACACGACATCCGATAGAACAACCTCCATCTGATTATGCTCTTCCGAAAGAATATAAACCTCAGATATCAAATTCTTGGCCTTATGGTCTTAGGGAAAATTATGAGAAAGGTCTCTATACTGTTCATAATCCCACAGCCCCTGGATTGGGTTATTGTCCCGTCCCAATGCTATTTTAAAATCCCCAGCATATGATGCAACGGGGAGTGTAAAGTCTGGCCTACTGCAGTGTATGACTACTGTGCACACGGGCATGTTAGATTATGCATATATATATGTAAATATATTTGAATATGCTGTGGACACTGCCCACTTGCACTCTTTTAACATTTTACTCGGAATTGCTTGTAAAAATTTTTATTTTTAAAAAAAAGTACCTTCTATGTTCTCGCGAAATTTATGTGCAATTTTTTTTTTTTTTTTTTTTTTTTTTTGATTTACTCTACATTTGGTTTGTACTTACGATACAATTTTTTTTTTTTTTTTTTTTTCCAGCATCCCCACGTTAATGCAAATGGATATATGTGAAAAACAAACTTACATAAGGTGTAATTATTTTGTGCACATAAAAGGCTCTCTTGTAATCGTTCATAAATTTTGGATTAATGTTTCTTTGAACAAAAAAAAAAATGAAAAAGTAAAAATAAAAAGTTGGAAAAAATAGGTTACCGATGTAGCAACATGGTCACAACAATTCTGCCACAAATTCATAGCAAAAGGAGGTACTAATCACGGGATAAGGAGAACCCCTGGGTATGGACTCCTCAGACATTCTAATTCCCCTTCATTTGGACACCAATGGTTTGTCAACGTGATACAAGTTATGAACTATCGTTTGTCTTCTCAGCATGTTAAGGTATTCCTTACAGTTATTTTCAAATTCTTTCAATTTTTCATCACTCCTATTATTATTGTTGCTACTGAAAAATTCCCTAAAGGTTTCCTTGGCCTTTGAAAATAAGGGAGAAAAAAAAAAAAAATGAGTGAACATTCAGAGTGTATTTATTTTTATTGTGTATACATATACATATATACATGTATATATATTTGCACATATACAACGACGGAATCTTAAAATAAGTGCGGTAGTTCTTTTTTCTTTGCTTCTTTATTAAAGCGATTCGCAGTTTCAACGTTATACGTGTGGATTATTTCCCCATAGGTCACAAAATATATATACAAATATAAAAACAAATATAAAGACAAACATAAGTACAAACATAAAGACAACTACAAATATAAATACAAATATGGACCTATGCATGCACGTGTAATGTAAACAAGTATGAGATGGAAAAATAACTAGTTGTAGATTTTGTGAAAATATAATTTCATATGTACGCTTAACCTTATTTGTGAAGTAGACGTTGTAGTTTATGTTTTCAAATTTAGAAGCTTCACTTAAGATATGGCGATACAGAATTTTCATGTTTCTTATATTATTTGTTTTCATTATATTTATATGCTTGAATGTATCTTCACATATGTACAAAAATGTGCACACATATGAGTGTATTCTGCAAAATTGAAGGTGACTAATTTTTTAAAATATCACATAAGGTGGATATATAAATCACTTTATGTTCTTCTCTATGATACAAACACGTGGTTCTCCTTCAACCCAATTACTGTGTAAATATGGAGCTTCAGTAAATTCGAAAAATCTCTATCTTCAACTACAAGTTCGTTCGGGGAGGTTTACGTGGGCTTCATTTCCTGAACTTTATCACGTTTTGTTCTAATAAAAATATCAAATGCTTAACATATGCGCATGTTAATTTTCAATAATATTTGGTCATAGTTTCTATGGTTTCCCAAAAATCTTTACAAAAAGTGGTCATGTTTCGTGCTTTGCTTTTATTTAATTATATTTTATTACTACACTTCACTGTGCTTTATTTATTTTAACTTATTTTATAGCTTCATGTAATTTAATTTGATTTTACTTTTTATTGTTTTTTCTCCAACAACAAACACTTTGCAACACATTCATTTTCCACGTAATCACAAATTTCGCTTCTAAAATTTCGAAGCTTGCATAAATGAGTGTCAATGCCAATAATAGTTATGTCGCACGAATACTTAATGAAGGCAGAAAAAAAAAATATAAAAATAAATAAATAAGCTAAAATAAATAAGCTAAAATAAATAAGCTAAAATAAATTTGCTAAATTTGTTACACTTAGTTCGACTCAGATGAACCAAGCTACATGAATTTAAATAACTCTGCCTTTTTCACCCCAAACAAATGAGCACATTTACGTGATGGGAAATTTACTGACCGACTCATAATTCTGAAAAACAGGACATTGATATGTTCGAATAAAAATTATAACCTTACTTAAATAGTGACAGAAAAAAAAAATTTTTTTTTTTCTTTTTTTTTTTTTTTTTTATTACTTTAAAAGGGTGGAAATAAGATAAAGGGTTCTCATATTTGTAAAAAAATTAGACTTGTTTTAAATGAGGGTTTTAAAATGGACATAATTTGAAATGTTCATTTTGTTATCCGAGTGTAGGTACGATTGTTTATTGGTTTTACCGAGTTGTGAATAATTTGTAATCACCTTTTTCTGCATAGTTTTACTGGGGAAAAATAATGTACCAAAAATGATTAGGAAAAATTACACATGAATGAGTAATATTTGTAAATTGTAGAAGTGATAAAAGGCGGCTAAATGATTTAGCTACAGGGACAAATGTTATATGTAAGTGAA
This sequence comes from Plasmodium gonderi, assembly GCF_002157705.1. Classification (NCBI taxonomy): domain Eukaryota; phylum Apicomplexa; class Aconoidasida; order Haemosporida; family Plasmodiidae; genus Plasmodium; species Plasmodium gonderi. Next base: position 568,234 of record NW_021628939.1, read on the forward strand.
CCCTTATGTCACAATCACACAAAGTTCGTACCTAATTACAGTTCAACAACAATTCGTTGCACGTGCTTTACCAATTGAAAAATATAACAAATAAATGAACAGCAAAAAAAACCTAGAAAAGGGTACCTTGTTTCCAACCAACTTTACTCCCTCCACGCGTTCACAACTTGTGAAGCATAAACAATTCACAATGTGAGAGAGAGAAAAAACAAGGGAATACAGAGCGCAATCTTACATATTTATCATTATTTTTTCCCCCTTGGTTCTATTTTTCTCCACAACATATATACAGAAATGAAATGTTTGTACAGTTAAAAATCTGAACTTTTTTACAATGCTTCCTGCAGAAAAGTTAATGATGAAGTTTAGGAGCACATACACATATGCGCATTTTTTTATATATAAAAATATCAAATAAAAATTTTGCATATTATACGAAAGGTAGATATGCCATAGGAATCTATGTGTGTGCATGTATTTGTATTGGGACACACATATATCGATATACATACTGACATAATTATTTTTATCTTTGTGATCTTCAAAAGAGGTGAATTTTGAAACCAGTCGATACTTCTGTGTCATGATGTAGATGAACCATGCTCATTCGAAATGGAGGAGAAAAATACTGGATCATGTTGCGATAGGAGAAAAAAAAAAAAAAAAAAAAAAAAAAAAGACAAACAAAAAAGGGATATTAAATTAATAAAAAAAAGGCAAAATGGAGAGAAAAAAAAAAAAAAAAAAAAAATTTTAAGGCACAATTTATTCTTATCGAACAAAATATATATATATATATATATATAAATCATTCACTCATAATATTCTATAAAGTATTGGCATAATATTAATCACCACTTTTGCAATTTATTTTATAAAGATACTTGTGATCATGTCACTAAAAATAAAATTTCCTTTTTCGATACGTACATAATTTTTAACTTTTCACCTTTTGTCTGAATAGACACTGAATTTTATTAAAGGACCCTCCAAAATAGCATTTATTTCGTCTATTTCATCTATTTCGCTTATTTCTTCTCTCCCCTTCCCACGATATTCCTATCGCACCTAATTGAACACTAATCTCCAAAAGTTAGCATAAAAAGGATACACATAAATATACACACACAAATATCGACACGAATATTGAAATTGGCATAAGAGGGCGCAAAAATATAAGACTCGCTTTTTTTTTACAATTTACCAATCATAGAATCTATACATGTAACAGAATCGTGTATATAGCACTTGCACGTAAAAATAACTCTATCCTTTGGACCAATCTTATTTCACCACTACAATTAAATGAAACGATACGATGAAAAAACAATCAACGCTAGGATCCAGAGAGAGCAAAAGAATGAATTCGTAAGAGAAAGGATTCGAGGCGATTTGAAATTAGACACCTACAGCAAAATTCAAGGCATATCAATAGACAAAGCAGATGCAGCGCAAACAAAGAAACAGCAGGAAGAATTGCTCAAAAGAGAATGTGAAACGGAAGAGAGTCAACTGAACAAGACATCTAAACATCCCAATGGAGCAGAAGAAGAATACTTTACATCATTACAATTTGACAGCGAGAAAATTAAGGAAAACCGAATGAAACAATGTGAACTATTAAATGAAAAACAAAAAAGAGAAAAAGAAATAGCACATGAAATACTTCGAGAAAAAGCATTGCAACAAACATTACAAAATGATGAAGGGTATAAAAAACTAAAGGGGAAATTAGATGAGATAGCTACATTAAAAGTAAGAGAAAATCAAATACGTGATGCGAAATTTTGTAAAACAAAAGAAATAGAAGATGATAACAAAAGAATTGAAAAACAAATGGAACATATACTTAAAAAAGAAGAATTAGAAGATGAGAAAAAAAAAAAATTAAATTATGAAAAAGTTATGGAAACCAAAATGGAATTACAACAACAGATTAATGAGAATTTGAAAAAAAAAAAAAACGAATTCTATGGAAATGCTCAAGAACGAGATAACATAGAAAATATAATAAAAAATTACAATGACGAGGAAAAGAAAAAAAAAGAAGAAGAATTGCTAAAGCAAAAAAAATTATTAAAAGAATTCCAAGAACAAATTGAACTGAAAAATAAACAAAAACAGCTCGAAAAAATAAAAGAATTAGAAGAAGAATTAAAAAATCAAGAATATATTAAGGAAAAAGAAGAAAAAATTAAAAATTTACAAAAAAAAAAAAAAGAAAAATATCTAGAAAAACAAAAAGTTGTCAACGAATTAGCACATAAAGAATATCTCATAAATAAAGAAAAAGAATCTTTAGATGAACTACTCAACAAAGTGTATATAGAAGAACATGACTTTAAAGAAAGGCAAAAAGAAATTAAAGAAAATGAAAAAAAATTACAGCTCAAAAATGAAATGTTAAAACAACTTGAAATAGACATTAAACTTAAAGAGCAGCAAAGACAAAAGGAAAAAGAAGAGGATGAAAAAAGAAAAATTGATCTACTTGAAGAAAAAAAAAAATTGGACAAAATAGATCAATACACAGATAAAAAAAGGAAAGAAAAATTATTACAATATAGAAAAGAAATATACGAAACCTTTCAGCAAAAAAAAGACGCTGTCAAAAACGAGCGCTTACAAGAGGAACAAGAAAAAAACAAACTTTTAGAGGAGCAGAAGCAGTACGAAGATTTGATAAATAAGGAAAAGATAAAACTCCTAGAGAAATACAGCAAAGACATTGTAGAAAAGCTGCCAGAAGATGTATACGAGAGTCTTAAAAAGAAAAACCTTATTACTTAGGTAAGTGGTCACAGCAGAATCGTCCGTGCCAAGCATCTTAGCTTAGTGAGCAATTCCAAAAATTTCCACCTGTAAGCAAAAAACTGAAAGATTTTTCACCCAATGGTAAAGCTGCAAAAGTGACGCGTTAAAAAAATTGCTACTTTAAAATCGGCAGGACAAAAAATTGATACATTAAAACTGGCAGGACAAAAAATGGCTAGTTTAAAAATGACAAAATAAAAAATGATGTATTAAAAAAGGAGAGCATTATCAATGTATATCTACATGTGAATGCATTTTTTAAACAAAAAAAAAAAAATAAAATAAAATAATCACCTTGGACAAAGGGGTATATAATATCGATTCTCCCTCAGAATTCATTCAATGCACATTTTATTCACGTTCAGTGTGTGTTCACGTAAAAATTTATGTCCCTCCGTTTTAATGTGGTGTATATATAAAAACTTAATATCAAAACGTGTTTAGCAAACAGACATTAAATTTTATCCCCAAATGTGTTGCATAAGTCACATAAAAAAATTAAAAAAAAAAAAAAAAAAAAGGTAACTAACAAACACGACGGAATATATTAACATGGTAAAATAATGTTTTATTGGCATATCACAATGGAGAGGATATACTCTTCTCCAACACAGACAATACAGAATATAAGGCGAATATGAACTATACCACCAATGAGGCCATCACAGCCTATACCTCCACAATAGTATGAATAAACATCTTCTCAAACGGCATCCCTATTTTACCTCTTTATATTTTCAAGGGACTTAATTCGTGTTCGCGAAGATGTGAAATGATACTTCCAATGAATCTTGGAGTTTTTCTTCTCCTTGGTTTAAATCCAGCAAGGTTATCATGAGTGCTACCTAAAAATGATCCAAAATTTTTTTTTTTTTTTTTTTTTTTTCTCCTGCGTCTCTGTTATATTACAATTTACAGCACATGTTACTTCATAACCACAATGGTGGTTAGAATTCTTCTTGCACAATTTGACACATCACGGATTATTCGATTATCAGCTTCAATACACTCAAATTTCTAACCATTACTGTACTATATTCAACGTACCGTCTAGGGCCCAGGCGGCCATAAGATCATAACTGGAGTGATGAAGCACACCAAGGGACTGTTCCTCCAAAACTTTTATTTGTGTTTCTAATTTTGTAGTGTTATAATTAAAACAGTAAAGATGTTGATTCTCGCCCAAACAATAGACATATTTAGAATTGGGAGAAATACAAGCAGAGACGAAATTAATTGGATTTTCTCCCACCTTGTCAACTATATACGTATACGTTTTAATAATCTGTCCTTTGAAATTCATGAGATAACAATAAGGAGATTTTGAACAAACTAAGATATATTCATCCAATGTTTTGGTCAATAATGTGATAGAATATATTGTTGGGAAAATAATGTCATCTTTTATATTATAATATACATAAAATGAAGTTATACATTCACACGTTTTCTGATTATATATATATATCTTTCCTTCTTCCGTACCACATATAACTTTAGAATTATCTAAGGAATATAAAGATGTATGAACAACAGTTGAATGCTTTCTAAATTCTTTTAAAGATTTCAATGATTTTAATCCAAATATTTTAACAGAAATGTCGTATGATGATGTTAATATTTGTGTTTGGTCATTATTAAAATGAATAGATGTAATTGCATTAGTATGTGCATTTATAGTTCTTAAACATGAACCGGTTTTGATTCTCCATATTTTAATTATCCCTTTAGAATCTCCACTAATTAATATTTCATCATCTTTACTTATACATAAACTAACAATTGGATTATCATGCATCATAATATTATTTTCCTTTTGATAATTCAAGTCGATGTTTAATTGTGCAGTTAGCCAACTCCATATTTCAATAAAACCATCCGAAGATCCTGTAATTAAGTAATCATGACTATATGAACATATACAACATTCCACATTAGACTCTTTTCCAAATTTTATACTTTTCAAAATTTTTTCTGGATATACATCTATACTTTTCGATTCATTTTTTTCTATATTCCTAAAAATATCAAAATTATCATTTTCTTTATTTTTTTTTATTAGATTATGATGATTTTGCCATTTTAATGCCATACCTAGCAATGCTAAAAGTCTCGAAGGTGCACATGATGTTATTTCGTTATTAATCATCATGCATATATTATTTCTTTTTTCCTCTTTAGTTGTCCCATCGTATAATACACTTTTATTGATATGTTTATTGTTCATACTTAGTAGATCTTCTAACTTTTGATATTTTTCTACATGCACTTTTTTCATTTTTTTAAAAATTATACATTCATTCATTATCTTTTCAGCTAGCTCATTTTCTTTGTATTCTATAAGTTCACATATTAACTGCTCATACAAATTTATCAATGTCTCATCACACAGATCAATTGTCGTGATATTATAGAGAACATTTTTCCAATTTCCTTTATGTATGTCACTTATTAACATATCCACATTACTTATTGCGTTTAGCTTTATGTTGCTTTCTTCTTGTAATACGTAAAAGGATCTTATCAAATTATTTTCTCTTAAGTATTGGAGAATCAATCGTATCACATCTGGGGCTGACACATTCAGATGATTTGCCATATTGTATGTTTTAAGCAGAACTAAATGTTCTTAAAAAAAAAAAAAAAAAAAGCGTATACTTAAAATAGATATACACGTGTGTAAAAAATTGGTTATATCCTTTGCTACCATTACATGAATCTTGTACACGCTCTCTTCAAATTTAGTCTCCTTCTAAGAGTTTCCCCAGGTGCACACCAATACTATGCTCAAATATTGTTATACTTTTTTTTTTTTTTTTTTTTTTTTTTTTCTTTGTAATTCTATTAGTTAGTTTTTACTTCCTCTAATTTTATTCCTTTACTACCTTCTAAGTCCATGACTCATGGTGCGGTATATACCGATATGCATACGTAAGAGGAGAGTGTTTGAAGACTCCGTTTCCCCTTCTGTTGAATATCGCTCAAAATATACTAATTTAGGAATTGCTAAATTTGTGAATTTGTAAATTTTGCAATTTTTCATATTTCATTTTTATTTTTTTTTTTTTTAACCATCTTCCGTCATGATAAGCTCTGTGAAGCTGTTTTGCCACCCTTTTTTGCGAAGTACGTTGTTAAGTTCCTTTTTTGAGGCATTTTATGTTTCGTTCTGAATTTTTTTTTTTTTTTTTTTTTTTCTCTTAAAAAAATAATTTTGTACGTGTATTATTCATACGAATGTATACATAAGTATATATATGCATATATGCAAATATGCTTAGCATGTACATTTCCCCGTATTAATTCTTTATTTATGTTAACGTTTTCCAATTAACAGCACTTCTTGAGATTGCTACTGCACAAGGTGTAAAAGGAACAAAAATTTAAAAGCTTGACTTTGTTGTTATGCAAATAAGTTCAGTAAAAGTAGGAGTATTTTTTTCCTTTCTGATTCCCTTTTTTTTTTCCATTTTTGAGACCTATTAAATGTAGGCAAAAAGTTTTCAATAAAAGAGGATGAAAAAAAAAAAAAAAAAAAAAAAAGGAAGAAAGAAAGATAGGAGAAGAAAAAAATATATCTATGCTAAGATAACAGTGTTAATTTTACATCCACACCAATACAAGTACACAAGAGAAATAACTACGCAATATCGCATAATCATACGCCCTCTGCATAACTCTTTTTTAACATGTGTCACATTTTTTTTTTCGCACAAACTTTTTATCTAGTATGATTTCTAACAACACACACCTGCATAGCCCCAATAAGCACTTGAAATAAAAAAAAAAAAAAAAATGCATTTAGTGAAATAGCTACAACGCAGATCCTAGCGTTTAAAAACATAAAAAAAGAAAAGGACATAACGTGAATGACTAAGGATATGTTAAATCATAGGCGTGTAACGAAACTTAGACATTAACTGCCCTAGGAAAATTACTCGATACATACATATATTTTCACATATATATATATGTGTAAATGTATGTAAATACTTCTTACCCACCCGCACACCGTATTCAATTACACAACGATTATCAAAATGGCTTGGAGTGGAAAACTGACAATTTGCGCTGAACAGTGCACATTGATCAACTTCAAGACAATTATGAATATGAAGAGAAATTTTGCAAGTGATAACTTAAGATCTTTATCCCTTCGAATGAAATCCATTAAGTCCATTCAAAAAATTACGAAAGCCATGAAGATGGTTGCTGCATCTAAATTTAAAGGGGATCAAAGGAGGCTAGAAAATTGTAAGCATTTCTCCTCTCCCCTAGTTGATATATTTAACAGATTAAACATGAAAGAAATACATAAGAAAAACGAAGATCTTGGTATTATTGCTATATCATCAGACAAAGGATTGTGTGGTAGCGTTAATTCATCTGTTTCAAGGATTTGCAAAAAGTTATTAGAAAATGAACAGGTAGATAATGAAATTGTAAATAATATTTCCCCCAATAAAATATATCTGTATGGAATAGGAGAAAAAATAAGATCAGCTTTAAGTAGATTACACAGAGATAAATTTGAAGTTATTTATAATGAATATAATAAAATCCCCATAAATTTCCTGACCTGTTCCTATATTGCTGAACGCATACTAAAAAAAAATCACAGCAATTTGTTAATTGTATATAATAATTTCAAATCAGCTATATCTTTTAATACAAAGATATTAAGTGTTTTTTCGCATAAACATTTAAAAAAAATGAACAAGAAAGAACTCGCCACATTCGAGTTTGAACCTGAACTTGATCATATTTTTGACGACATATACCAGTTTTATTTTACTTCCCTTATTTATAACTGTATCATAGAAAATTTAGCAGCTGAACAGGTAACGCATAGAAACAAAAATATACATAGCCACAGATGGGGAAATATAGTGTAAATATGCTGAACACAATTGGATACTCATTGGCTCAGCTTTTAAATGATGTTCCCACAAATGGACACGCTACCAACGAGCCATTCATAATAACTCCATATATAGCCAAGCCCATATTCTATTCTCATATAATCATAAAAACATACAATACAAAATTTCCACATTTAATTTATCATTAATACAACCATGACATCCTTCTTCACCTCTTATTCAGTCGGCCAGAATGACAGCTATGGACAATGCCTCCTCAAGTGCTACTGAAATGCTGGATTCGCTTTCCTTGAGGTATAACAGGGCAAGACAGGTAAAAGTGGAAAGAATGAAAAAAATATAAAAAGTGTGCACCACCGTGTAAAAATAAATAAATATATATATATATATATATGTGTATGAATGTATTAATTCATCTATCCATCCATGTATAAACAAAATAGTGTAATATGGTATAATTAATGAACGAATGCATTGCGCTGAAGTAACAACCCCACACCAATGCGTAACCAGCCTATATTAAACGATTGGTGTCGAACATTTTGGTCATCTTTTTACGCCGCTCATTTTATGGGAAATATTTCTACATACACCCATACATGCAACCCCTATTTCCATTTTTAGTCAAAAATTACATTGGAACTTATAGAAATTATATCCGGTGCTAACGCCTTATAGTATTCTAGTAAAAAAGAAAAAAATAAAAAAGAGGAGAAGGAGATTATTAACACAGAAAACTGAAATATATTATGTGGAATGCCTTCTTATAAATTTCCATCATTTCTCAGTGAGACAATCTTCCTACACTGTTAAATGAATTTAATACCACGTATGTATATCTTAACATGTGATGAAAGTGTATATTTACACTATTGCTCAAGTATATACACCCAATGGGGACACATCAACAAAGAAAAGGATAAGCAAAATATAATAAAAAAAAGAAGGGAAATAGCAAAAAAAAAAAAAAAAAAAAAAAAAAAAGAAATATATAAAAATGTCTTTAGTTTTGCAATTTATTTTATTTTTTTTTTTTTTTTGAATAACGATGGTCAATTAAAGTCCTTTGTAAATTCCACGTGGATTTACATTACATATATATACATATACTGTATACACATTTCCACTCGTAATTTATTGCTTTCACTTCAAGGGAAACGAATACATCCTCCCTCCTTTTATCCCTTTTACGTATTTATGACGTTGAGTTGACTGAACGATTTTAAATTACACAAGATGAAATAAAAAAAAAAAAAAAAAAAAAAAAGCTTAAGTCACAGAAATAATTAAGAAAAAATCCATACAGTGTATTTTAACAGGATTATGAAGTTATTGAAATTTTTCCTTTTAAGTCTGGTAGTAAAACTTGTTCAGTTCTTTTTTTAAGCTGTACACATGAGAATAAAACTTGCAAAATACAATGTGTGCAGGTGAAATACTTATTATACCAAGGGATGTAATTTCCTTGTGTTATGTAATATATTTTAATGCTTCTTGTCATATTCGAATGGTACAAGGTTTCATGACTTGTAAAAAATATCTTTTCTCGTATTCCTGGTGAATAACAAATATATATATACATATATATGTACATATATTTTTTCAACATTTTATTATATTGTTGTTCCTCTTTTAGCACAAAAAAAAAAAAAAAAAAAAAAAAAAAGAAATGAGAGAAAAAGGATGTAATAAAATATAACTTAAAAATAAAAACAGGGTGAATTAAAACAAACAAGTGACACGCAAATGATTTTTTTTTTCTTTTATGGGCATAAAGCTTTGCTCACTTTCTCGTGTGTCACCTAGAACTATTACGGCTCGTTTATTAATATGCAAGCATAAACCGAATAAACGACCGCTTAAGAGGTAAAGAGTTACAATGGAAATAGAAAATCATTATTTTACATATTGTACATTTTTGTGTACAAAAATGAGTGGAAGTTGAATAATACAAGAATTTTTTTCTTTCTATTTCTATTTCTGCTTTTTTTTTCTTTTTTTTTTTTAATCCATCTTCCACTTGTATTCACACATTAAGAGTTTATCCCTTGCATTATATATATATATATATATATATATATATATGGGTACAGATTAGAATCGCATGCACGAAAAGAATTTTTACAATATATCTGCATAATTGAACACATCTTCTTATGGTAATTCCTTCTGGATATGAATAAGGTTATTCGGTAGAATAATTTGGCCAATAGTCTTTTTTAAGAAATTTGCTACATTTTCATATGCTCAATTTTTAGTTTTTCCCACTTATCCACAACTTCCCTATGAAGCAAGGGAAAAAAAAAAAAAAAAATCCTGTGGTTGATCATCCCTTTTTTCCTGATCCATATTATAGAAAACACGACTTTGAAAAAAAAGAAAAATTCAGTAGTTTTCTAATTCCGCAAATTATTTCACCACAGTTATTTGTTCAACCCTCCAATTCGTCCTCATTCTGTGCATTCGTCATTTAGTGATATACTTCCTCCCTTTGTTCCGTTGTATACATTTTATTTCACATACAGGATAACAGTTCATCGTTTCAGTACACTGTGAAATCTTTTCGTACCCAAGACTTTCCTCCTCCTCTTCTTTTTTTTATTTTATTTTTTAACCTTTAATAATCGTAATACAACTTAGAAGGCCATTCCACTTTCTTCTGTTATCGGATCTTCATATATACCATATGGCAAAACTTCTCACGAGAGGTGGTGGTGTGTTAAGAGCAAATGCAGAAGGAAAAAAAAAAGAAGAAAATCTAGGATAAAAATAAAAACAAAGGGGAGAATATTCATGAAAGGTAAATGAAGAATTATAGGTCAAAGCAGAATATATATATATATATATATGCTCAAGTGGACATAGAATAAAAGGAAAAAAAACAAAAGAAGATTTTTCCGTAGCACCCGAATTACATGCTTATGGAAATGTGTTCATGTTAGCATGTTACTAATCCTACACGCGAATACATACGTCGCGATTTATCAAGTGGATGTGATCGATCAAGTTGTCTAGACCATTGCAAACGTTGTCACCAACCCTGAACAAAAATCACATACAGATATTGGCAGCAGTAATTAGAAGCAGTAATTGGCAGAAGTAATTCGAAGCAGTAATTGGCAGAAGTAATTCGAAGCAGTAATTGGCAGAAGTAATTCGAAACAGTAATTGGCAGAAGTAATTCGAAGCAGTAATTGGAAGAAGTAATTAGAAGCAGTAATTGGCAGAAGTAATTCGAAGCAGTAATTGGAAGAAGTAATTAGAAGCAGTAATCGGTAGTAGCCACACCATACAATCACACATCTATCACGAGATGGCATGCATAAGCGCTATTTTCATCATTGACATGAAAGGGAAAGTTATCATCAACAGGAATTATAGAGGTGAAGTGAACATGAACCTGACGGAAGTGTTTTACAATTGTGTAATTGACCAGGAAGATAATTTAATAAAGCCAATATTTCATGTGAACGGATTAACATACTGTTGGATTGCATATAACAATATATACATCCTAGCAGTAACCAGAAAAAATAGCAATGCAACATTGATCATTACATTTTTATACAAATTAATTCAAGTACTGAAAGATTATTTTAAAGTGTTAGAAGAAGAAAGTATAAAAGACAATTTTGTAATAACATACGAATTGTTAGATGAAATGATTGATAATGGATTTCCTCAATTGAGTGAAGTAAAAATATTAAGAGAATATATAAAAAATAAAGCACACCAGTTAACTGTTAATAATATAAAAATACCATCAGCTATTACAAATTCGGTATCTTGGAGAAATGAGGGAATAAAATATAAAAAGAATGAAATTTTTTTAGATGTCATTGAAAGTTTAAATATAATAATTTCATCCAATGGCACAGTTTTGAGAAGTGAAATCCTTGGATGTCTGAAAATGAAATCCTATTTATCAGGCATGCCTGAATTAAAACTTGGGTTAAATGATAAACTTCTCTTCAATAAAAATGTAAATTTTTCAAATAACAGTAGTACTGGAGGAGGAGGTGGTGGATCTGCTGCTACAAATTCGCACAATACTTTAAATACAGCTAATGGCACGAACACTTCTAATATAACCAATGTAAGTACTACGACAAACAGAACCAAACTTGTTGAATTAGAAGATATGAAATTTCATCAATGTGTTCGCTTATCTAAATTTGAAAATGATAGAACGATTTCTTTTATCCCACCAGATGGTATATTCAATCTTATGACGTATCGTTTAAGCACACATGTGAAACCTCTGTTCTGGCTAGATATTAATATATCGAAAAAATCTCTAACAAAAATTGAATATGTGGTAAAGGCCAAATCTCAGTTTAAAAATAAAAGCATTGCAAATAACGTAGAATTTCATTTACCTGTCCCTGCAGATGTAGATTCACCACACTTTCAAACATACATAGGAACTGTAAAATATTATCCTGACAAAGACATGCTAATATGGAAAATAAAACAATTTCAAGGGCAAAAAGAATACATTATGAATGCACAATTTGGATTGCCATCCATTGTTTCTAATGAAAATAAGGACTTATATTACAAAAGACCTGTAAATGTCAAGTTTGAAATTCCTTATTTTACTGTTTCTGGGATTACTGTGAGATACCTCAAAATTATTGAGAAAAGTGGTTATCAAGCTTTGCCTTGGGTAAGATACATTACACAAAATGGAGACTACCAAGTTAGAATTTCATAAAATCTTTGATTGATTGATCAAGGGAATACATACAACAAAATTCTAAATATCTTCGCAAATGTTTTTACCAGACCCTGTAGGGATGTGGGGAGACTTTGTCAACCGTTTTTTTTTTTTTTTTTTCTTTTTTCACGCATATGTTGTATATACCTATAATTTTTTACGCTTTACACAGAATTAAATTTATCAAAAAAATAAAACTAGCACATTGTTTTGTTTATTGTAGCACATTCGAACTCGTTTTCGGTGCCCATATGTTTTCCCCTAGTTATGGTATACACATATGGTGACAACACCTAGAAACTCTTCTACTCTCTCTTTCTTTTGCTCTCCCTTTTTTTTTTTATTTCCTTCACACGGTTAAGACGACCTCATTCGTAAAGACAAAACGTATTGTGTATTTATGATAAAAGGGGATTTTTTCTATTTTATTAGTATTATTTCATTATTTTATTTTTCATTTTTGACGGGAGTATTTTACATATAACCCTTGGATTCTTCCTTTTGAGGAATTCCACCAAAGAATAAACACTAGGAAGATTACAAAAGATATCTTCACTACATTTTACGCTTAGAATATATCATTTTGTAAAAATCCCCTTACCTCCTATTTCCTGTGTCCATCAGCTAATGTGCTAGCTGGCGTTCTTAACTTTAAGGACTATTTGTTACACTGTACTCCTTCCAAAAATTAGCAGAAGGCACGTACATATATACACACCTCCATACAACACAAAAATGGTTAAAAATGTGTTAAGCACTATAAAAAATCAAGGTTTTTAAAATATTCAAGTTTCATGAAATATGTACAAGTAAAAATGAGTCCGGAAGAAAAAATAAAATAAAAAAAAAAAAAAAAAAAAACACATTAATGTATATTCCATCTCCCTCAGTTGGGGAATTATTCCTAATATAGTAGGCCCGCTGTATTAGTGTCAAGTAATTTGTCAGCTTACTTGCTTCGGCTTACATATCCCAATTTTTACTTCATATTTCTTACTTCATATTTCTTACTTCCTATTTCTTACTTCATATTTCTTACTTCCTATTTCTTACTTCATATTTCCTACTTCCTATTTCGTACATCACTTGTACATCTACATGGTAATATGATCACGCAGCGGATGTAACAAAATTTCTACAAATGCCAAATTCTGAGCATCGTACTACTATGGGGGTCTAGTTATACACCATATATTTTCCCGTAGCTGAAAATTGTTTGCATCCATGTATGACTTTATTTATAGCAAGCAAAAGATCTTTTTCAGTTATAGTTTTTCTTCTTGCTCTTATGGCAAACATTCCTGCCTCTGTGCAAACACTTCTAATGTCAGACCCAGTGCTATTTGGACATAGTCTAGCCAAAAGTTCGAATCTAACATCTCTACTCATATTCATTGTATTTGCGTGAATCTTAAAAATATGGGTTCTACCTTCAAGATCTGGCAAACTGAACTCAATTTTTCTATCGATTCTTCCAGGTCTAACTAATGCACTATCTAACGTATCAGGTCTATTTGTAGCCATTAGTACTTTTATATTACCTCTGTTATCAAATCCATCTAACTGATTAACAATTTCTAACATGGTTCTTTGTACTTCATGATCACCATGTGCACTTTCATCTCCTCTAGAACCTCCTATTGCATCCACTTCATCAATAAATAAAATACATGCTTTTTTGGATTTAGCCATTTGAAATAATTCTCTTACCATCCTAGCACCTTCTCCTACATATTTCTGAACAAGTTCTGAACCAATAACACAGATGAAACAAGCATCTGTTCTATTCGCAATAGCTCTTGCTGTTAAGGTTTTACCTGTTCCTGGAGGGCCATAAAGTAGGACCCCTTTAGGTGGATCTATTCCTAATGTTACAAATCTTTCTGGTTGTAATAATGGCATTTCTACAACTTCTCTTAGCTTTTCTAATTGTTCTTTACATCCACCAATATCGTTATATGTAATATCTGGTTTTTCTTCAACAGTCATCATAGTAACTGAGGGATCTATTTTTGGAGGTAAAAGAATCTGTATTTTGTATTTTGTTCTATCTACTCCAACTCTCATTCCTTCTTCTATATCACTTGGTGCAACTTTATCCCCTAAACCTACAACAAATTTTGCTATCTGCTTAACGTTAATAATATATTTTGTTTGATCTGTGTCTCCATTGATAATTTTTGTACATCTTGCTACCTGTAATGGTTGTTCTTCATTTAGCATCTGTTTATCTAATTGTAGATCCCACTGATTTGGTAGACACAACCCTGTGTCACTTTCTCTCACTCCACAAAGTTTGTTAATACTAGTTACTAACCCAGTAATATCGGATTCAACTTTCTTGATGCTCCTTGAGTATGGTCCTGACCCCTGCAATGGATTTTATGCACAAAGAAGTTTACGTGGTACCTTCATGAATGGTATGAACTAGTTTATAGTTGAACGTGAAACATGAACCCATAACGTACTTGAAGCGGGTATGGCCAAATGGCATACACATATATATATATATATATTAATATGTACATAATCCATATATGCATTGGGAGATGTACAACGAAATTAACTGGGAAAAATACTTTTTTTTTTTTTTTTTTTTTTTTTGTTTCCTTACATATGATTTCAAGATGTTTATATCTTCATCATCTAGAGGCTTAGACTGAGTGTTTACTTCTTCCTCCATTCTCGATTCAATGAGGACATATGAAAAAGTAACAAAATTATGAAAACTAGCACTTACAAAAAAATGTATCAGTTGCCTGAAAATGTTTTGAATATTTTATTTTTTAATATTCTATGTAAAGTGTGCGTAAATTTCTTATTTTTATAATATTTGTATCAGTTGGGCAGAAATATATGAGATGTGGTATGCTACAGAAGTCGGCAGGGGTGAGATAGCTCGAATGTATTTTTTTATTTCTTTTTTTTTATTTCTTTTTTTTTATTTCTTTTTTTTTATTTTTTTTCTATTTTAGGAACTAGCGGGAATATTGTAAATACACGTTACAAGCGAATTATGTTCAAAATGGTATGATAGTTCATAAATTCGCTGTTCTGTTGATTTTGTATTCAATGTGACACATATTCCTCCTACGTATGACTCGCTAGTAATTAATCAATAATATCTTGGGGAATAAAAGTTGCATCATTTTCATCTCCTGAATGTATTATGGTAAATTAATTCAGTAGGGACATACATAAACTCAAAAAAAATGAATTTATTTTTTGTACACGAGAAAAACCTCTTTAATATGTGTAAACTTGTATAAATTTTTAAGTGGGGGTGGGGGACAAGAAAAACTGTAAAAATTTGGTGAACATTTTATTTATCGTTATCGTAGTGTTTTTACTTTTTTCCCCAATTTTCTTTTATGACCTCTTGAAAGTTTTTAATAGTAGGGAGATAAGGAAAAAATAAAAAAATTGAAAACTCCCAGTGTTTAATAAAAACAAAATGGGTTGTGTATTGAAAATATTGATGTGTATACTGCTGAATTGATTCATTTTTAACTTTTTTTTTTTTTTTTTTTCCCCCAATACTTTGATTATAATATGATAGTAAAGATTTATTTGCAACTACAGGAAGGTTTATGTTATGTTGATGTCCTATGCTGATGAAATATTTTACCTTTTATGTTCTTTGCAAAATTTGTCATTTTTATTTTCCCTTTCTGTTTTTGCCTCCCTTGTGTAAAATGTGATGAGATTATACATTATAACTGCGGTTAATTTTTGTTACCCCACTTTGTGTTTTTAGCGAATTGTTGGGTGTATAGCACCTTACTTTTTTGTTCCTTTGTTCATTTATTTATTTATTTATTTATTTATTTATTTTTATTAATTTTTTTTTTTTTTTTTTTTTTTTTTTTTTTTTTTTTTTTTTTTTTTTTTTTTTTTTTTGCCTTTTTTCCTATTTATTTATATGTTTGTTTTATTTTATCTCTTTATCTCTTTTTTTTCTACACATATTTCCTTCTTACCTGAGTAGATAATTTTCTGGCATATATGTATATCCCGCATGTTTTACATACATATATATAGTATATTCAATTGTATATAAAAAATAGATAATACATGAGCGTACTTGTGGAAATGCATAAAACAGCTTTATATTTGTCAATATTGGCACTTATTTAGACGAATAAATAACTATCTTTTGTTGCGCTTGTTTTATATATTGACCACTGAATCACTATACAAATTCGCCCATATGCTGCATATATATATTATTCCATATATATACATATATATATGGAATAATATTTACATGTATTTTAAATATTTTTTTTGTAAAATCGACTGCGAGTTTTTTTACTTTTTTTTTTTTTTTTTTATCATAATTTGGCAATTAAAAAAATTAATTTACAAAATGAAACAATTGTTATTATGAGAATATCATATATAAGAACAAATTATATATAAATATATACATATCCCATGAAAAAAAAATATTTTTTACGCTAAATATGCAAACATTTTTATTTTGAAGAATTCATAAACATTAGCTTTTTATGAAACTGAGCAACGTAACCTACAGTTAAACAGTTATCATTTTTAAATATAACAAAAAGAAAAGTGGTAAAAGAAGAAAAATATAAATTAAGATGATAGATAATCATCATAACCATGATGAAAAATGTAGTCTAGAAAATTCAGAAGAAAATAAAAAAAAGTTAACCATTCCAAAAAAAAAGGAATCAATTTTATGTCTGCCGAAGAGTGATAAAAGAACATTTGATTTTTCCAGAATTATCAACGATGATAATAATTGTGAACATTTGCAGGAGCGAAGGGAAGATTTTTTAGAGGAGGAGCATAGTCTCTTTGGGAATCCCTCCAACATGCATTATAAGGAAGTCCATAGTAACTGTTCGAAGCAAAAATTGGAAAAAAGAAAAACTGATGTTGTGAAAAAATACCTCCAAAATGATGATAAGAAAAAGGTATATGACGAAAATGGATCTCAAAAAAACAATCAAAAAGAGGATAAAAATAATGAATATAATGAACATACCATTTTCCAAGAGACGATTGGAAGCCCAAGGGTACGAGAAATCGTTCACATTGAAAAATGTATAAGTAGTATCGAACAAAGAAAAAAAAAGGATGCTACCGAAGGAGTAGAAATGGGAAAAGAAGTAAAAGAGGAAGTATTATGTGAAAAACAGAATGAAAAAAGAATAGGAACAAACTGTGAAAAAAATCCTGGAGGTGATGTAGTATGTGAAGTTCAAATCGAAGCGGAGGATGTAATGCTTATGGAAGAGGAGGAGGATTATCTGCAAGTTGAAACAGAAGATGGGTCCCTAAGTGGGACTCTGTATGGATCGATAAATGGGTCTCAAAATGGAGTTCAAAATGAATGTACAGATGAAAAGAAAAACGAAAAATTTGAAACTGTGGTTCCAAACGAAGAATTAATTAATATAACCAGACTTTACCACACAGGAATAAACAAAATAGAAACAATAATAGCTTTGTATCGGTACTATAAAAACAACTTTAATCAAAGGTTTAGGGAACAAATGAACAAATACAATCCACTTATCTACTTATACAGTAACAACGACTTTGAAAATCATATTAGTGTCGATTGCATCAGTTATAATGATAAAATAAATGCAATAAAAAAAGAAAGGTTATCAAGATTGGTTCTGTACATAGAAGATATAAATAAAATCAAACAAGCCTTAAAAGTTAAACAACTTAAAGAATTAGAATTAGAGCATGATGAAAAGAAAGAACGTTTTTATGATGCCAATGAGGATATAGAAGACTTTTTTATTTTTGATAATGCTATTTCGTTCATAAATAATGATGGGGAAACAACATTTTCTGAATGTGAAAATTCTTCATTTTTCAAGGATGATGCAAGTATAGATAATTTCTTAGATGAAAATAAAAATAAATCAAATGACGAATTTAATATGTTAAATTTATTTAATCGTTTTTCTTTAAAAAATTGTTATATGTTTAATATTAATAAAAACCTGTGTGCAATTTATGCTCGCACACCTATGATAATTAAAAAATTTGCTGAGAAAATAAATTCCTACAGCAATAACACGGAAAAAAATGACACAGAATTAAATGGCACTAAACAAGATGACTTAAATTTTCCGCTCGAACATAAAAATAAGGAAAATTATAAGTATTATTCAGCTGCCACTGCTCGTGAACATAACCAAAATCTGGATGCATATATTCAATTTCACTGTGAAAAATGGCAAGAAAATATGTATGATATAGTTGAAGTAAATAGTCTTGAATTTGATTTTAATCGTTTACGATGTAACATAATGTAAATCTTTTTTTTTTTTTTTTTTTTTATTATAATACAAAATGGCTCTTTAAAAAAAATATGCTAATGCGTATTTCTTCTTTTTTTGCGCCACGAGTTATTATACAAAAATGTTGATAATAAAAAGAAGCCGAAGTGAAAATCTATACAGTCAAATACTAGTGAACCAAGTTTACAGTAACCATCTGGTTGCTTGTAATTAAAAGAAAAAAAAAAAAAAAAAAAAAAAAAAGGAGCTATTATATTGTCTTTGTTATTATGTGAAGAAAATTTATGATCCATATAAATATTTAGAATTCCCAGTTTTAAATTTCCTCCATATATATTTTTTTTTTTTTTTTGTTCTTTGTTATTGATTTGTCTTAAAAAGGAAATATATAGCAATAAATTTTTTTTTTTTTTTTTTTTTTTTTTTTATCTGTTAGATATGTCCGTTTTGGACACTTTGTCCTATTTATTTTTTTTCTGTTTATCCCTCACCAGAACTTTATAAATTTCAAGCCCATTCATATTTATATAAAATGAAAGTGGCTATTCCACATAGTTATTCAAAATATATGAGATATATTTATGGAACAAATTGCTTCCCTTTTATATAGTCCTTTCATAAATACGTACCTTGTATACCTATTATTTTGTATGTGTCAAATTTTTGCGAATAGGGAATTCTTTCGGACAGTGGAAAGTAAAAACTTATTGTGCCCATAGCAACAAAATTGCATCCACAAGCAAAGAAGTGTGTGCTATGCGTACTATTTGTTCCCAATTTTTTTGTTACGAAAAAAAGCGCAGAATTTTTCGAGCAACTTGCTCCGGTCAAAATTTTGACAAAAATAAGTGTTTTCATTTAAAATAAATTTAATAAAAATTGTGGAAGACCTAGCTTCATGCATATATGTCATATATAACAGAAAAAGTATATTTAAAGGTGACGATGTTTCAAATGTGAACACAACGAATGGAAAAAAGTTTGCACACGAAAAAAAAAGGAAAAATTAAATGATGCTGAGATGGCGAAAATGAGAAACGTACAGAGAGGAGAGATATTCGAACAAGTTGACCTATCTGTGTTCATAAAAGCGCAAAAAGCAGTAGACTTTTTTTTTTTTTTTTTTTTTTTTTTATGAAGACACCGGGTAAGGTATTATTTTTTTTTTCTGGAAAATTTTTCCACAATTTCCCTACCATAGGGATCATCATATGTTAAGGTTTTTAAGTAATGAACAATATCAACCCTATCTTGAAAATTGGAAATTCCTTTAAAGTTCATACCAATATTTGCTTCTACAAAGTCTTTGGGATTTTTCATATATTTCATCAAATTTAAATCATTCCATATAATTCCTGAGCTGTGCATGTCTGGTGAAACTTGAAATGGTGAATTTCCCTTGCTCATGCCAGCTGTTCTGTTATATACATTAAATAATGACGGGCCCCAGCTCGTGAATCCTGAATTGGATTGAGTATTATCTGGGGCTATGGAATGACATTGCTTACAATGTTTCTTGAACAACTTTTCCCCCTTTACTTTGTCTCCCTGCGGTAGCACAAAATCGTTTGGCAGTTCGTCATCTATCAGGTCATCCCTTTTGTTCTTGCTTAAATACATCTTTCGGATTATGCGAGGTGCTCCTTATTCCTTTTTGTTCGTTTGTTAGTCAGGTCATTCGTCAGGTGGTTCATCAGGTGGCTCGTCAGGTGGTTCGCCAGATGGTTCAAGCGTTCCTTTTTTTATTTCTGTGATAGCTTTTATTTATGAAGTGGGCCTTAAAATTATTCTAACGACATAAGTTTTAGGTCAGTATTTCTTTCTCTTCTTCTTTTTTTTTTTTTTTTTTCTCAATTTTTTTTTCACCTAGCATGCCCTTCTCTTCACCCTGTTATTGTGTCAAAATACATGAATAAAAAGTAAAAAAAAAAAAAAAAATAAAACCTAAGTTAAATTATTCATTTCTATTTTGAATGTAAAAATAAAAAAAGATAAAGGAAAAAAAAAGAAAATTGTTACATTTCCTCTATGTCACACTCAGATTTAAATAAAAAAATGGTATTCAGAGGTAAGCACATGAAAAAATATAAAAGGAGGAAACTACATGCTTCTTTCTATATTTCTTGCAAATGGTAACCATTCATACAGATTAGTCTGCTATTTATATATATATTTATCTTCTTCTCATTTCTATGTAAACAATTACAAATTTACAAAATTTGCTACGTTCGTTAAGTCTGATATAACAGAACAAGAAATTTAAAATTGAAAGTTTTATCATTCCTGATCCATCGACTAATTTAGTACATAATATACCACTAATACATATGTCGTAAAATTAAAGTGCTCATTGTGGGTAGGCAGTAAATTTGTTACTTAATACCTAACATCACGAATTTCACCATTGATGGCTATGCGGTAAAAAGTGGATGACTAGCAGATACAGCTACGGTGGTAAATATAATATAACCGATGTTATGCTTCTTTAAAATAATATCACAATAACCTTTTAATGAAAGGGAAATAAATAATCCTATTTATTTTCCATTTATAGAAAAACGAACTACCTAATAAATGAAGCAAAAGTGGTATTTGTAGATTCTTTTCAAATATTCCTTATGTTATGCAATAGGGGGTAGATAAATATTCAATTGTATACACCATAATTCATTCTATGTGTTTTTTTTAAAAATTCAATAATTTGTGCACAGTTCGTTGTAACAAGGTACCACACACACACACACACATTAAGTCATTCCCCCCTCAGCACTTCTTTTTACACACCCAAAATACCGAAAAAATTTCCTATGCATAAAATGAACTTGTTATTTATATTGTATACATAATATAGCGTTCTCTAAATGTTGCCAATAAATTGCATTTTATAATAATTATATTACCCCCTGATATTTCCCAATAAGCAGAAAAAGTGAAAAAAAAAAAAAAAAAAAAAAACTCATATTTTTTCCCTTTTTTTCCTTTTTTTTTTTTTTTTTTTTTTTTAAGGGTTTTTTTTTTTTTTTATTGATTTTAATAAAAAAATTTTGAAAATTTTAAAAAACTTTTTTTTCACAATAAAAACATAATTTAAAAAAAAAAATATTTTTTTTTTTTTATTTTTTTTTTTTTTTTATTATAAAAAAATAAATTAATTTTTTTTATTTTTTTTTTTTTTTTTTTTTTTTTTAATTATTTACCCCCCCTTATTTTCCAAAAAAAAAAAAAAAAAAAAAAAAAAAAAAAAAAAAAAACTCATATTTTTTCCCTTTTTTTCCTTTTTTTTTTTTTTTTTTTTTTTAAGGGCTTTTCTTTTCATTACTGCATTGTAATAAATACATTGTGAACATGATAAAACACTTGTTATGCACAATGAATACATAATTAAGAACACATAATGTATCTTTTATTATATTTTTTTCTTTTCTGCAGATATCAAAAGAATTAATGCAATTGTTTTTTTTTTTTTTTTTTTTTTCAAATAACAATGAATAAGTAAAAAATAATACCTAAAAATATGGTAAACGAGTAATGTATGTACCAATTTATTTTATTTTCCTATAAAGCTAAGAATTAGCAAAATTATTAAACTTAAAAAAATGGTGAAAAGACATGAATGGGGAAAACAACAAAAAAAAATCGAACACATCTTTTTAAGCAGCATGTTTAAAATGGGTATATATATTCTATATGAGAAGTGAACTATTTTTCAGGAAGGACTCAGGTTAATGAATAAAGTTAAATAAAAAAAAGGTATCAAAAAATAAAAAAATAAGACAAAATAACATAACAATGAGCCCACCCCATTCTTACGTTAATGATAAAAACCTGTGATTAACTGAATTGAATATGTAACAAACTATGACACTACTTAATGTGCATCGATATCACAAGTTCCCATTGTGCAGAAGATTATAAAACACGTACAAAGGGGTGTAAATATATAATTCCCTACATTCCCTCCCTTTAAAAAAAAAAGTGGGAAATGGAAGGAGATTTACTATAAAGATTTTATCTTTTCTATTTTAAAAGGGAACGCATTTTTATTATTAAATATATATTTTTTTTTTCATTTATATATACCTGACACCTAGGTATAACACGTCATATCTTTTCCTTACACATTATAGGGGTGTGTAACTTTCTGTGCAATTGGTAAAAATGTAGATAAAAGAAAAGGATCCACTGCATTTGTTATTGTTTCATTTAGCAGCAACTTTTCTACAAATTCGTTAAATGGTAAAACAAGAAAATAATAAAAATGTAATAATCAGAAAAATAATTAAATGGAAATCAGAACTCTTTTGGAGCAGGAGCAAAAAGGATACAAAAACCAAGGAATGCATGCATCATATATGTAAAATGAGAAAGAAAATCCTACAAGAAGCATGCAAATAGCATGTAAAAATAAACGAAAACAAACAAAAAGCATGCAGCTTTATATTATTTTATTTCTAAATTCGTAAATCTATAAATGCGTATAATATCAGATCTCACACATGTATACACTGAATTAAAAAAAAAAAACTTTCTATCATATTCACTGCCATTTCTTTTCCTTTTCTATTTTTCTAAACAACGAACGTTTGTTAATTTGCAAACACCATTCTATGTGGTTCCATAAATGGAATTTTTCAATGGTACCACGTCATTACACCAATGATCCATGTAAAATGCCAGATTTTCTGTGCTCCCGTGGTCAATAAATTGGTACGTAATTTAATTTAAATTGATCAGACTGATTTAACACCATCGAATTTGATTCATTTTAATTTAACATAATCGAGTTTGATTCAATTCAGTTCAATTCGATTCAATTCGATTCAATTTGATTCAATTCGATTCAATTTGATTCAATTCGATTCAATTCGATTAAATTCGATTAAATTTGATTAAATTTGATTAAATTTGATTAAATTTGATTAAATATGATCCAATTCAAATTATATTTTAAAAAAAAAACTCCCTTTTAATTTTTTTTTTTTTTATTTAACATATGATTTTTTTCTGAAAAGCGTTAAACAAATTACTGCTAATTCTATTTTACTTTCAAGTATGGGCCTTTTTTCTTTTTTACCAACTTCTACACTACAAATCAAGCTGGAAGAACAAATTCAAATTTTACTCTTTTGGTATTATATATAGAGCTTTGCCTCATTTGCTGTGGCACATATAATTTTATATTAAACATAACTCATCTTTTATTAAGCAAAAAAAAAATAATTAAGCACCCCCATATATTTAAGGTGGTTATCTTTTTTCAGCGGAAGTATAATTTCATTTATAAGAAAAATTTACTCAAAAAAAAAAAAAAAAATATATCCAAAAAAGTGCTTAAAACTATATGCAAAAAGATGAAAAAAAAAAAAATAAATAAATAAATAAAGTAAAATAAAACAATAAAAAAAATACAAAGTTAACGACCGCACTATATATGCATGTTGATACGGCAACACATATAGAGTCGTCACTTCGAATGAGGATTAAGCTAATAACATACGCGTTAGGAACGCGTGATTTTTTCTTGCCCATCTACGTTTACTAATAAATTATATATACATTTATGAATGTAATATACGATATATATATATTTGGATTAACTCTCCTCCCCTCCACTTTTCATGTTTGAATATTTATTTTCTCGTTATCACCGTTACAAAGCGATGATACAATAGTGCTTGTGCTATAGATAAGCGGTAAGAGTTCATATTTCCTCCTACGGGCACCTGGTTGTTTAGCTACGTCACATGTAGGAATTTACGTTACCCCTACTCAATTCATGCATGTTATATATATGTATATAATATATATGCATACATACATATATAACACATGCTCCCTTTGTGCATACGCGAACTATATGCCTTGCAAGGCTCGTGAATAGTTCCCGCGTAACGAACGCCAATTTGAAACACTTTAAAAAAAAAAAAAAAAAAAAAAAAAAAATTTAACTTGTTTAAATTGTTTTGTTTATTTTACTTCATATATATATGATATATATATGAACAAACAAATATATATTTTTTTTTTTTTTTATCCTTATTACGCAAAATGATAACAAAAAAAATGCTCAATCTACATTTTTTATTTATAACGGTTTTAGTAGCCTTAGTAAAACATACACCCATAGATTACAAAAATACGTGCATGATTAGTAAGAGCTGTAGAAAAAATCCATGCGGTATAGTTAATCGCGCGTTAAGTGGAATTAATGCAAACAAAACAAGTACAAAGGCAAAGGCACTGATTACCTTATCATCCTTGATATATGATTTGCAGTTATCGAAATTTGTCAATCTAGATATATTTCGAAAGGACCAATCATCAGGTATTAGGAACTACAGTATTAGGAGATCACCATTTCCATCGTACATAATACAAAAAAGGTTAATGAGTGAGAAGGGTGATAACAACAGTACAAACAACATGAGTATACCAAATCAGGATAATAACATATCAGGAGGAGGGGATTCATCAGAAGGAAACAATAATGGTGTTAATTCCGCCCACCCACAGGATAAGAGCAAAAATGCATTGGGTGAAATCGAAAAAATGTCAGGTGTCACAGGTGCCACTAACGATGGAGCGAACACTGCAGTGAGTTCAGTTACAGGAGACGATAATGAGAACCATGGAAAAAATGAACCCATAATACACTACAGAAAAGATTACAAACCAAGTGGATTCGTCATTGATAATGTGACGTTGAATATAAATATTTACGACAAAGAAACATCTGTAAGATCCATTTTGGACATGAAACTGAGTGAACATTATAATGGAGAAGATCTCATATTTGATGGTGTTAGTTTAGAAATTAAAGAGATATCTATTGACAACAATAAATTAAAGGAAGGAGAACATTACACATATGATAACGAATTTTTAACCATATATTCAAAGTTCATTCCAAAGGGAAAATTCACATTCAGTTCTGAAGTTATTATACACCCAGAAACAAATTATGCATTAACAGGTTTGTATAAAACAAAGAATATCATAGTGTCCCAATGCGAAGCTACAGGATTTCGAAGAATTACTTTCTTTATTGATAGACCAGATATGATGGCTAAATATGATGTAACAGTTACAGCAGATAAAGAAAAATATCCAGTACTTCTAAGCAATGGTGATAAATTAAATGAATTTCAAATACCTGGAGGAAGACATGGAGCTCGATTTAATGACCCGCATTTGAAACCATGTTATTTATTCGCTGTGGTTGCTGGAGATTTGAAACATTTGAGTGATAGTTATGTTACCAAATTTTCAAAAAAGAAAGTAGAATTATATGTATTCAGTGAAGAGAAATATGTATCTAAATTAAAATGGGCTTTAGAATGTTTAAAAAAAGCTATGAAATTTGACGAAGATTATTTTGGCTTAGAATACGACTTGTCAAGATTAAACCTTGTAGCTGTTTCAGACTTCAACGTTGGTGCAATGGAAAATAAAGGATTAAATATTTTTAATGCGAACTCTTTATTAGCATCTAAGAAAAAATCCATTGATTTCTCATTCGAAAGAATATTAACTGTTGTTGGACATGAATATTTTCATAACTACACTGGTAATAGAGTTACCTTAAGGGATTGGTTTCAGTTAACTCTTAAGGAAGGTTTGACCGTACATAGAGAAAATTTATTTTCTGAACAAACAACCAAAACAGCTACATTCCGTTTAGATCATGTTGATGTATTAAGAAGTGTCCAATTTTTGGAAGATTCTTCTCCCTTAGCTCACCCGATTAGACCAGAATCATATGTTAGTATGGACAATTTCTACACCACGACTGTATATGATAAAGGTAGTGAAGTAATGAGAATGTATCAAACTATATTAGGAGATGAATATTACAAGAAAGGAATGGACATATACCTTAAAAAGAATGATGGTAGCACAGCAACATGTGAAGATTTTAACGATGCTATGAATGAAGCATATAAATTAAAAAAAGGTGACAACACAGCAAATTTAGATCAATATTTATTATGGTTCTCACAAAGTGGTACTCCTCATGTGACAGCTGAATATTCATATGATGCAAGTAAAAAAGAATTCGTAATTGATGTAACGCAGGTTACATATCCAGATCCAAATCAAACAGAAAAGAAGGCTTTATTTATTCCTATCAAGGTTGGTTTTATTAATCCGCACAATGGAAAAGAGGTTATTCCAGAAACTACTCTAGAATTTAAGAAAGATAAAGACAGGTTCATTTTTAAAAATGTAAATGAGAAACCTATACCATCTTTATTCAGAGGATTTAGTGCACCTGTTTATATTAAAGATAACTTAACTGATACTGAAAGAATATTACTTCTAAAATATGACACAGATGCATTTGTACGATATAATGTTTGTGTAGATCTATACATGAAACAAATTTTAAAAAATTACCAAGAGTTGCTACAAGCCAAATCGGAAAATAAACAAGATTCTGTTGAGAAACCAACATTAACACCCGTAAATGAAGATTTCATTAATGCCATCAGATATCTAATGGAAGATCCTCATGCAGATGCAGGTTTCAAATCATATATTATAACTCTACCACGTGATAGATTCATCATAAATCATATTACCAATGTAGATACAGATGTATTAGCTGATACGAAAGATTTTATATACAAACAGTTGGGTGATAAATTGAATGATCTTTACTTCAAAATCTTTAAAAACATCCAAGCCAAAGCTGACGACATGACACATTTTGAAGATGAATCTTATGTCGATTTTGAACAATTAAATTTAAGAAAATTAAGAAATACCTTATTAACCCTATTAAGCAAAGCTAAATATCCCCATATGTTGGATCACATTTTGGAACACTCAAAATCACCATATCCATCCAATTGGCTAGCCAGCTTAGCTGTATCAGCATATTATGATAAATATTTCGACCTCTATAAAGATACCTACAATAAGTCCAAAGATGATGAATTATTACTACAGGAATGGTTGAAGACTGTATCCAGATCAGATAGAAAAGACATATATGATATCATCAAAAAACTAGAAACAGAAGTATTAAAGGATAGTAAAAATCCCAATGAAATTAGAGCTGTTTATCTTCCATTCACTTACAATTTAAGATATTTCAATGACATTTCTGGAAAGGGATACAAAATGATGGCAGATATTATTATGAAAGTTGATAAATTCAATCCCATGGTTGCCACACAGTTATGTGATCCCTTTAAATTATGGAATAAACTTGACCAAAAACGACAAGACATGATGATGAACGAAATGAACAGGATGCTTTCCATGGAAAACATATCCAATAATCTGAAGGAATACTTATTAAGACTCACAAATAAGTTATAAATCCCCTTACCCAGCTGGCACGCACATTCGACGTATATGTATGTACATATATACATGTACTTACAATGTGTAATTCATGTAATGTGAGAGTTTAAAAAAAAAAGGAGAAATCCATTTTTCCTGCTTGTAGAAGAAACAAAGGCGCTTATAAAAATATAACGCATACGTTATGCAAAACTTTGCATATACACACATACCTGCATACATATTTACTTTTTCGCCATGAAAACTCCATATACACATAACCCGAGAGGGTAAATATAAGAGACCAATTGTGATAGAAATGAAATTATTTACATTTAAGAACTAAAAAATTTTACTTTTTAAAAAAAAAAAAAATGTAACACACACACCGTTAAATGCATAGAGATTACAGGGACTCATTTTCAGCATGCATACACGTCAGTACATAGGTGCCCAACCGAATAACTGTGGTAGGTAGTAACATCTGTGTGATGTTATAATGGTTGTCATAATGAGTATATCCGCATCACTATACGAGGTATAAAAGTCTTTTGTAAAGGAATTATATATTTCTCCTCTCTTTCGTGCCTTTATTATCATCTTGAAATGGGAAATGTTTCATACATATATTGTTACGTTTATTTCATTACACATTGGTAAATTCTATGGGGAATGGATGAGAAAAAAAAAAAAAAAAAAAAAACTTAAACTCTCAAGCGATGTTTTTTTTATTTCAACTTTGGAATGTGCTTAACAAATTGTGAGTTAGATTCGCTCCAAACTATCTCCAGGTCTATCCCATTTAGGGTTTTATAGGAATCTACTGTCATCACACGCAGAACAACATTAAAAAAAAATTATACACATGTATGCTTACAGATGCACTTTTCCCGCATAAAGATTCATTTATCTTTTTCATACATTTCAATTTGAGTAAAGAAAAACCATTGACATTTTATACGATCATACATTTCCAATACACATGTTTTCAAGACCATTATTCCTTTTAATACTCTATACATAAATATGAGGAGCGAACTTATTCACCAAGCGATGTTAATAGCATATTCTCGTTATAAAAAAAAGGGGTGATATGGGGTTGTAATTTTTTTTTTTTTTTTTTTTTTTCTTCTCTTTTCGTGTTATGAAAAAAAAACATAAACAAATAAAAGTAGTAGAATGCTAGGATTTATTGCAAAAAATACACATGCAATGCGCACTGTGTAACAAAATTTCTCTGACATATATCTCCCTTATACTTTTTTTTGAAGCTTTTGCAGTTTGTTTGCGTGTGGGAATATCTACAAAATGTGAATAAGCTCATATGTACACATACATGAATAAGGAAAAACTAACGATAACAATCAGTTTACAAAAAAGTTGCACATTTCTTCAAAATGTGTTCATTCTTGTAACCATACCCATTACACACGTTTGCAAAAAAAAAAAAAAAAAAAAAAAAGAAAAAAAAGAGTAAATAAGTAAATAAACGCATAAGTATATTTACATATATTTATATATATTACTGCTATTATTCCTTGTGAACCTCTATATAACTGACGTAAATCCATTCACACAAACAGGCCTTCATTCCTTTGAATATTTTTCCAGTTTTCACTGTATTCTATATCATTGGCTTATACAAACACAAATGAGTGTCGTATGTTTATGCATATATGCTCCAGGTATAGAATACAAAAAAAAAAAAAAAAAGAAGGAATAAATTAATTCCCCTTCGTCAGAAAAAGCCCCTCATTTTTGTGTTAAAAAAACGAAAAATATGTGTGCTTCTTTCTGTGTGTACAAAAACAAGTCCTCTTCTTTTATTGGATACATCCTACCTAATTATATACTTATTCGTTGACACATCACAACGATTATGGAGGGAAAAGCCAAAGGGAAAAATAAATGCAAGCTTGTATTTACCTAGTAATACCTTTGCAAATTAACATATGTGACACTTCACCAGCTTGTAAAATTATCCCATACTCAATGAACATAACATAACAGTGCATGTTTTGATAAATAAGAAACATAGGAAAAGGAATATCACACCCTTCAAGATGGTGTGAAATTTGAAAGGCATTTTTATGCCGTTTTATTTATGGATTTAATTCACATATGGGTAGAATAAGTTAAGGTAAAGAATGTGTACATCCCTATATCTGCTTGTAGTGATTCATTAAGTCATGTGCATATATAATAATATCCCACGCACACTTATATATTGTTGGTGATACATGATATATTTACCCAAATGTGTGGGATGCCCAAAAAAAAAAAAAAAAATGCTATTTCTTCTGGTAAGGAAAAACACACACTGCATAAAAAAATATAAATAAATAAAAATGGGCATCACACATATGTAACATTTTACGAAAACATACATTTAATATATTATTATGGAATAAAACTGAAAATACGTTTTCGCACGGTATACTCAACTTCTTATAATTACCACCACCTTAAGGGAAAAAAAAAAAAAAAAAAAAAAAAAAAAAAAAAAAAAAAAAACTGTTTTTAAGTGCTCTGCCTGAAGAATGAGGTCCTATCTTTTTAAAAAAAACATAAAACAATATCATGACAAAAATAAAATAATCCCATGAGCGCGTGCGGACATAAATGTTCCAGTATTTCTACTGACCCAACGCAATGGTATGCGAATTAACGAACTTGTGAAAAACACACGATATTTACATAAATTGACAGATCTGCATCAGAATAGAGGCCATTAGGTATATATATGTTTTTCGACTACCACAAAATTATTAATTCCGAAAAAGAATAAAGTAAATGAAAGCAAAATGTAGTAATACATAGCAAATAAGGTAATACATAGCAAATAAGGTAATAAATAGCAAATACGGTAATACATAGCAAAATAAGGTAATACATAGCAAAATGTGGTATTACATAGCAAAATGTGGTAATACATAACAAAATGTGGTAAAACTTAGCAAAATATAGTAAAATAAAGCAAATTAAATGAAGTTAAATTAAAATATAATTCACACAATTAAGGGCACATTTACTCAATTTTACCATTGCGCTTCGAGGGAATTCAGTTATGCTTTGACTTACCAATCGTTTGTTGCCATTATTATTTTGTCAGTTTATTCTCCTTCACACACGTAGCATTTGTAAATTATGTAAACAATAATGTGAACGTGTATGAAAGCTTGAATAAGTAGAAATTTTTTTTTTTTTTTTTCACTCGTTTTAATATATACCCACGCTAACGATTTTTTTTTTTTTTTTTTTTTTTACACACCCTGAAGTGGTCCTTTTTGTTTTTCACTTTACATTCTGTTCTTAAGCTGCTTCTGTTATACCTATAGAATACAATTTATCCAAACGCACGATATATCATCTGTGCCAAAACACCCGTTTACTCGGGCATCATACCTACCCTGAAACACATTCATCCATTATTCCAAAATGACGAAGCCATCCTCAGAAAATGAAGAACCCGGGATTGTATACAAAGTGGCAGGTTCACTGGTTATTGCTGAAAATATGAGCGGTACGAGAATGTATGAGCTAGCCAAAGTCGGATGGAATAAATTGGTTGGAGAAATTATACGATTAGAGGGCAATTATGCATATATACAAGTTTACGAAGACACATCTGGACTATCAGTTGGAGACCCTGTAACAAAAACAGGAAATGCCTTATCAGTAGAATTAGGACCAGGAATATTAGATAATATATATGATGGAATCCAAAGACCTTTAGAAAGAATTGCAAATGTATGTGGTGATGTTTATATTTTTAAGGGAATAGATATGACATCCCTAGATCATGATAAAACATGGCAATTTTATGCAGATAAAAAAGTGAAAATAAATGATATAATAACAGGTGGAGATATATTTGGATATGTAGATGAAAATAAATTGTTTAAAGAACATAAAATTATGGCAGCGCCAAATGCAAAAGGCCGAGTTACATATATTGCACCAGATGGATCATACACATTGAAGGATAAAATATTTGAATTAGAATACCAGGGAAAGAAATATACGTATGGATTGTCACATCTGTGGCCAGTTAGAGACCCAAGACCAGTTTTAGAAAAAGTAACGGGTGACACATTGTTATTAACAGGACAGAGAGTCTTAGATTCTTTATTCCCGACCGTGTTAGGAGGTACTTGTGCCATTCCTGGTGCATTTGGATGTGGAAAAACATGTGTATCTCAGGCTTTATCAAAATATTCAAATAGTGAAGTAATTATTTATGTAGGGTGTGGAGAGAGAGGAAATGAAATGGCTGAAATTTTATCAGATTTTCCAGAATTAACAACAAAGGTGGATAATGAAGATGTTGGTATTATGCAAAGAACATGCCTAGTGGCAAATACATCCAACATGCCTGTTGCAGCAAGGGAAGCAAGTATATATACAGGTATAACACTGTGTGAATATTTTCGTGATATGGGATATAATGCTACTATGATGGCTGATAGTACTAGTAGATGGGCTGAAGCTTTAAGAGAAATTTCTGGACGTTTAGCAGAAATGCCAGCTGATAGTGGATATCCTGCTTACTTAGGTGCTAGATTAGCTTCTTTTTATGAACGTGCAGGTAAAGTGAAATGCATTGGATCTCCATCTCGTACGGGTTCTATCACTATTGTAGGTGCTGTTTCTCCACCAGGAGGAGACTTCTCTGATCCAGTAACAACAGCAACCATGTCTATCGTACAAGCATTTTGGGGATTAGATAAAAAATTAGCCCAGAGAAAACATTTTCCATCAGTTAATTGGTCAACTTCTTTTTCTAAATATGTAAGGCAATTAGAACAATATTTTGATAATTTTGATCAAGATTTCTTATCATTGAGACAAAAAATAAGTGATATATTACAACAAGAAAGTGATTTAAATGACATAGTTCAGCTGGTTGGAAAAGATTCCCTATCAGAAGATCAAAAAGTAGTAATGGAAGTTGCCAAAATTATAAGAGAAGATTTTCTTCAACAAAATGCATTTAGTGATTATGACTATATGTGCCCTTTACAAAAAACAGTTGGTATGATGAAAATCATATGCCATTTTTATGCTCAGTGCTTGAGGACATTACAAGAATATGACTCACGAGAGAGGAAAATTGGCTGGGGCTCTATTTATAATACCTTAAGGCCAACCATAAATAAGATTACACATATGAAATTTGAATCCCCAAAAAACTCAGATGAATATTTTAAGAAGTATTTCAAGGCCTTGGAGGAAGAAATAACGGTTGGCCTTCGAAATCTGGTTGAGAAGTGAGATCTCTAAGAAGCCACAAAAACCTGGTTACCACACAACTCAAACTCACACAATACGTTGCCCATTGTTTGATTTGAGGGGGTTCGTTTATTCATACGTGCATGTGTGTTTATGCGTGTGTTTTTTTGTGCGTGTGTTTTTTTGTGCGTGTGTGTGTTTGCGCTTGTGTGTCTATATATATATGGCCTTCCCTTAAAGGACGTAGAATTAAATGATAAATTAAGTGCACGTTGCATATGCTCCCAACTTGTCTAGTGTACAGTTAGCAAACCCCCGTTTCACTTTTTTCCTTTTTAAACCCTCTCCACTATATATGGTTTACATTTTTAGCCACTCCAAATACGTTAGAATAAAATAAGAAAAATGATAAGAGCATATGAGCTCCATTTTAGCGCATTAATTTCCCAGCTATTACAATGTTCTGGCATTACAAATATAAAAATGTATCCCCAACCAGACAACACATGTACATTCTGATTTTTTAATAAACATATTCGCGACATTGTTGTGAGATTTTATTTTCCATAATTTTTTTTTTTTTAAAACAATAGGTCTTCAATTTTTTATTTTTTTCCATTTTTCCTCTTTTTTTCTTCCTCAATTTTTTTTTTTTTTTTTCTTTTTTTTTTTTCATTGCAATAGTATTACTGAACATGCATATTTCTTTATATTTAACACAAACATATTACCCAATTCGTATGTATAATGTACACGTGTTACGTACATATACGAATTTTAAATTTTCCTTGAGTTTTTTTATTTTTTTTTATAATTTTTTTGTTTTCTTCTCCGTATTAGGGGGCAGTATACTAGCATAGATATGTCATAAAATACATGAGCATATATCCCCTTGGGTAATGTAATTACATTTTCAGTCATGTGTAATTAATTATCAATTAATTCTTTTTAAAAGGTAGATTCATAAAGTGGAGGTACTTATCCCATTACAATGGATACATATGAAATGTATTATTGTGATATTCTTAGTGAACTACTATAGAAGCAAATATGGAAGGGGAAGTAAAAATCATAAATACGGAATCAAACAAATTGGCCATATAAGGCATGAACATACTTTCAATATGCACATTTGCGTTCTGTACATTTTTTTTTAAAAAATAAAAACAATTACACTTGCGAAATATTTACTAAGTATAAAATATTTCCCATTTGTGTACTTCACATCATTTGTTCTTTTTTCTCCATAAGACACAACTCATTCAACCAGCGTTATATGCACATACACATACTTAGGAGAACTTTATTATAGACAATATACAGGGATGCCAATAAAATCAAAGTTGAGAGAGTGAGGAGAGGTACACCTGTTAAGAAACACCTAATAAATTGTTAGTAAATTCGTATAATTATAAAAAAAAAAATACATATATTATTTAGAATTATTCTGTTAGTAACGGTAATAAATAAAAAAAAAAAAACACTTAGCAGCTTTATTAAAATAGGAACCTTATATATTTTATTTTTTTTTTTAATAGATATGTTTAAATTAAGATTATACTGCTTGAAAAAAGAAGAAAAACACATAAATGGTGTCATATCACCACACATGATGACACATTCAGTTGAAGTAAGTATTAGGATACATATATCGAAATGTAATATGATTTTCTTATACGAAGTAAAAGACAAAGATGGAACTACAAATTCATTACTTATTAGAGTTAAACATTCCTCTAATTCCTTTTTCATTTAATACATTTTATTTGTTTTTCACTTTGTTTCTACGTTCACATCATTGAAACACGTCCACTTTTTAAGTTGCTAAAAATGGTGAAAAAAAAAAAAAATATTATATATTAAACATGAAGAGGATCTTTTGTGGCCTCATTTCATTTTTACAAAATGTATAACGATAGTTTTTCTTGCCTGACAAAGAGTAGAAAAATTTATTCTTTTATTTCAATATTCAATTATATTATATTATTTTTTTTTTTTTCTTTTTTTTTTACATAAGAATGTATGCATACAAAATTTCTGGTTTCAAAAAAAAAAAAAAAAAAAAAAAAAAGGTTTACTAAGAATGAGAATAATTTATAAATTTGTTAATTCTACATTTAATTTTTTTGCTTATTTATTTTTTTTAGTGATTTTGATACACCGTTACACTGTATAGACTTTTTTATTTTGATACTTTTCTTACATGGTATCTCCTCAGAATGAACAAGAAGAACAAACGTAAAAGTAATATTACAGGAAGAACTGATCAAACATATGCTTGTACGCACATGTAACATAAGTACAGACAGTTATGTTGGTATGTACATTTTGATTAGTGTACACATCCGTGCAAACATAAAGAAGGGGAAGAAGAAAACAAAAAAAAAAAAAAAAAAAAAAAAAAAAAAAAAAAAAAAAAAAAAAAAAAAAAAAAAAAAAAAAAAAAAAAAAAAAAAAACAAAAAAATAAAAAAAAAGAAAAAAAAAAAAAAATAAAAAAAAAAAAAAAAAAAAAAAAAAAAAAAAAAATAAAAAAAAAAAAAATAAAAAAAAAAAAAAAAAAAAAAAAAAAAAAAAAAGGGAAAAAAAAAAAAAAAAAAAAAAAAAAAAAAAAAAAAGAGAGAGAGAGAGAAAATAATAGTAAAACAATAAAAAAAAAAAAGAAAAGAAACTCATGTAATTAACAAAAAGGGAAGAAATAATTCATTAAGGCATGAAAATGCCTACGTACATTTATGTATGCACATAAAAAAGATTTTATAAAATTAACGAGTTGCACCCAAAACAAATCAACGTTACACACTATCAAGTGCAGTCTAGGAAAAATACGAAAATTTTATATTTCACAAAATACGCTTATTTATTTATATTCTTTTTTTTTTTGAACATCAAAATAGTGCATAACTATAAGGATACACATAGGCAGAAATATATGAATTTGCAGGAACAACTGTAAGAATAGTGTTATACATAGTTTCCCCTTTGGCATAAGAACTAAACAAGATGTTTTTGAAAAAACCCTATACACTTCTAACCATAGCTGCAACGGTAACAAGAATCATATTATGGAGTTCAGAAGTAAGTAAAGGCTTCATTTTAAAAGAAAGATCAATCATGGGGATGTTTCATAGTGGTGTAAACAAAAATAATAAAAAGAACAGAAGGAGATTAACCAAAGAACAAAATCAGAACGATGAAATGAATGAGAAAATTATGACATCATCTGAAAATGAAAATTATGTAAAAAAGAAACTAAAAGATTTTGAAAAATATAGAATAGAAACATACAGCTCTAAATATACTTTTTTTTTTCCAGGACAAGGAGAACAGTACATATCCATGGGTTTAGATACGTATAACACTTGTAAAAACTCTAAAGAAATTTATGATCGCGCAAGCAAAGTTTTAGGTTACAATTTAATGGATGTCATAAAAAATGGGCCAATAGAAAAATTAAAAGATTCTCAAATTTCGCAACCATCAATTTACACTGTATCCATTGCTGCGTTTGAAAAATTGAAACAAGAAAATCAAGACATAGTCATGAAATTAAATTTATGTATGGGATACTCATTAGGTGAATATTCTGCTTTAACATGTTCAGAAGCTTTACCTTTTGAAGAAGGAGTATATTTAACAAAAGAAAGGGGAAGAGCAATGCAAAATTGTGCGGAATTGTATGATATGACAACTATCGCAGTTGTTGGATTAACTATAGATAACATTCACAAATTGATAGATGATGTAAATAAAAAAATGAATGATGATATTTTTATTGTTAGTTATATGACACCTAAAAAATTCGGTTTATGTGGAAAACCGGAAAGTATGGAATACCTTAACAAAATAGCAAAAGAAAAATATAAAGCTGTTTTTACAAAGAAGTTACAAATATCCGGGCCATTTCATTCTTCTTACATGTTTCCAGCTAAAAAAGTTTTAGAAAATGTGTTAAAGCAAATAACATTCAAAAAATTAAAAATACCTGTTATATCAAATGTTGATGGTTGTGCTTATGACGACCCCTACATAATTAAACAGTTACTGCTTCTGCAGTTAACTAGCCCAATTCAAATAAATACTTGTTTGGAAAATATTTTAAAACATGGATATAATTTTGGATACGAATTAGGACCGGGAACTATTAACTCGAACCTGTTAAAAGACGTATCAAATAAACAAAAGACTGCAACCCCTTACATATAGCAGAAATGTGACTGATGATCTGGTTCAGTTTTCATCGCGGTGTAAGCTGCACAGTTTGTTTGTACATGTGCATGTGTAATTTTTTTTTTTTTTTCCCCCATATTACTTGCCCATCATGGAACAATTTTTAACCCCCACAATAAATTTTTCGTCCTAATTAACCATTAATACAGGGAACAATTTTATTTTTTAATGATAATAAGTCTACACTAAACTGTTCATAAATTAAAAAAAAAAAAAAAAAAAAAAAAAAAAAAAAAAAAAAAAAAAAAAAAAAAAAAAAAAAAAAAAAGAGTGCGTTTATACTGGCATAGATAATTAATGATACAAAAAAAAAAAATTGTAAACTTTCAAATAAATGATGTAAACACAAATTCTACTTTTTCGTATTTACTAAAACATTCTCATTTAATGAAACAAAATAAATGGGCAGATCGAAAAAAAAAAAAAAAAAAAAAAATGGAAAACCTTTTCAATGTTTACACAATTATAACATATATCATATTACCTCACAAAAAAACAAAGAACAACATGCACACACGAGTGCAATGTGATTGTTTCTGTCTTCACTTAAAAGA
This sequence comes from Plasmodium gonderi, assembly GCF_002157705.1. Taxonomy (NCBI): domain Eukaryota; phylum Apicomplexa; class Aconoidasida; order Haemosporida; family Plasmodiidae; genus Plasmodium; species Plasmodium gonderi. Next base: position 606,247 of record NW_021628939.1, read on the forward strand.
AATAACCTTTCACCTTTTTGTAACAAAAATGTCATTGTGATTTTTTAAAAATTGATTGTAATAATACCCTTCATAAAAATTATTCGTTACAATATTTTTCAATTTTTTATTCCCAAATTTGTTAAACAAAAAATTTTTTACACTATTGTTTATACTTGTATAATCAGTTAAATTTACTTGTTTTTTACCAATATATCCTTCCCATACCCACCCAAACATACATATACACCCCAAATCACCTTTTTGTAGAAGTTTAACTAGTGCTATTTGATTATCATTTCTACCTATGCTAATAACTATGTTAATGCTGTTATTATGTAACCCGTTCTGCAATGAATTATTAGAAATTCAATTATTGGTGATATTTTGTTTATGGTTAAGAAACGAATTTGACATGGACATAATAGAACCATGTTTAAAATCCTTTTGCGTTTTGTAGCTCTTTTTCTTTTCATTTAATATGTTTTCAAATTTCACGCTATTGACTATTTTTAATAATGTGTCCCTTTTGTTAGTGATATCTTTTTTTTCTATCGACTTGAGAAAGCTATTATACTTGTTTAAATTCAGTGTAAATTTGTCATTCCTTTTCAAATCATTCAAATTTTCATACGTTCTGTTTTCCTCACTAAAACTTTTATACTTACTTAACACATTACATAAATGCTCATGTACAGTTTGCTTATTTAATCTTGGATCATCTTGTTTTATATTTATATCATGACTTTTTATGTTAGACATTTCTTTTATCATTTCAATATCTTCCCTTTTGACTCCTTTTTCATCTTTTTCATATTCAAACTTTTTGTTAAACAAATTGGAAAATTCTTTAAATAATCCCTTCTCCTTGCACCTCTTCATGAGTCCATCTTCCTCACATCTGTTCATACCATCATTTTTTTTAAAAATGTAATCACCATTTCTACAATTTTGCAAGGAAAAACCTTTTTCCCCGTCTTCAAGGTTTCGTAGTACTGTAGTACAGTTAAATGGTATCTTCATTCCTTTGCTTTCGTTTCTTGTTTGTTGCTTTAAAACATTATCATACAATTCGGATATATCCTTCTTTTCATTGTTTAAATAAGAATCTCTTGAGAATATATGATTCACTAGGACCGATTTGTATTTCGTTCTACCCGTCTTACTTTTCTTTTTTCCTTCTCTGGCTTCTTCCGTTTCTTCTTCTTCTTCTTCGATTTCTCCATTGTTGTTATGTATGCCCCTACCATTCATTTCACACAAATGTGTTAATTTTCCTGAATTGCAAACATGATAATAGCTCTTATTCGCCACTCTTCTATGTTTTTTCCTCTTTCTTAGCCATTTTCTTACATTGTACTGTATAAAAATTACACAATTTAAAAATTTGTCATAGCTCAAGTAATATTTAAACACAACTTCTGTGTTCTTCTGAAGGTTAAAGCATAGAATGGTTGCTTGTTCCTTTTCACTCCTCATGTCACTGATCCTTCTTCCTTTATCAATTCCAGTTCCTTTCTTTATCATTCTTTCCAAGTCTCTTTTTTCATTCCCTGATTTATCATTCTCAGATGTTTTCACATGTCCCTTATTTATTACTAACGAATAATCCATTTTCTTTTTCCTCGAGATTTCTGCTAAAACATCTTCTCCAAATTTCCTACTCTCGGAAAGGTAAGATTTCTTGTTTGTAATTTGGTTCACACTTCTTAATACACTCTCGCTCGGAATTTCACTTTTTCCAATATCACATATTGGACATTCTGTACATGATCTATAATAAGTAGACGTGTCATATGTAGGATTGTATTTCCTCAAATTCTTTTTCCCCGTATTGACCAACTTTGACACATCATTGCTTATGTATATAGCCTGATCATGAATTGATAAGTTTATTATTCTGTTCAAGTAAGAAGTCATTCTCTTCTTTTTTATATTCAAAAGACATTTTTGTGCTTGATTTATGCTACTCATTGCAATTTCAATGCACCTTTGTTTTTGATAATTTTCTTTTATTCGAAATTCTTCATTTATGTCACTAATTATTTTCTCGATTATGTCCGTTTCACTTGAAGAAGTAGTATTGGGACAATTTCCACAAGATTTGTCAAATCTCGCTACTATATTTTTATCATTATAATGGGAATTGTTTCTCCCCTTCTTATGTACACAACTATATTTGTGTCTTTTGATATTTTCTTGAACAGATTCATTTTGTATTGTCTTACCAATTATGTTATTACTCACTCCGTGTTGTAAATCATTTTTGGAGATAAACACATTTTCTTCTTCTGCGGTGCTTTCTGAGGTCCTTTTCGCGGTACCCTTTGATGCACATTTGGAGGTTTTCTTCTTTTTTTTTTTTTCCTTTTCTTCTTCTTCTTCATCTGATGTTACTGCTTCTACTGTTGCCTCGGGATTGTCTGGTAACCCAGGGTATCGTTCCATCTCGGCATCATCAAAAACTAAATATCTACTGGAGCACGCATTTTCCTTCAACTTAACCATTTCATCTTTTATTCTTTTAATCTCTTTTTTTAGCCTTTTTACTTGATTTTTCTTTTTCACATTTTTGTTACTCATCTTTTTGTTACAGATTGTTGCATTTACTACATTAGAATATTCTTCACTTTTGGTACCTACATCAAATGTAATATCCTTTGTATCCATTTTGTTTTCATATGCACAAGATATTTTTTCCGAATTTTTTTTTTTACATTCTTCGCTGTATTCCTCCCCTATGTCCAAAATTTGTTCATTTTCCTTTTTGAAATAATTCTTGATACCATTTTGGTTACCTAAACCTTGGCACCAAATTTTGTCCATCTCTATATGCTGCACAATTGGATATGAATCCGCTTCGTCTATTTTTTGAACTTTAATACTTTCCTTATCATTATGTTGATGCATGATCTGAGTTTTGTCCCCAGTTTGATCGTATAGTAATTCATCATTGTAAGAATTTAGTAGAACATTTTTTTCAATGTATCCAATTACTTCATACAATTTATAATATTTGTGCTTATCATGTAGTCTTATTAATGTTTCATCTTCAAAGTATTCATTTATGATCCATGTAAAAATTGTGTTACTGCTAAAAGGTCCTTGTTCCTTATTGTTATCATCTACGTATACCCAATACAAAACTTTCCTCGAATTTAGTAACTCATTAAAATCGTTAGTTATAGATTTATCCTGTAACAATCTGTTTTGTTCTTTCGTACATTCTCCAAATTTATCATCCACTATTTTTTCATTTGACCTTGTGGAAAATCCATTGGAAGTTAATTTCTCAAAATGGGCATCCTTAACAAAGTTATCTGATTTTATTTCCTTTAATATATTATTATAAACTATTCCATTTTTTAAATACACTTTTATTTTCCCTTTTATGTTATCAGTTTCAAAATCGATACAATTGTTCTTATCATATAACCTTTTATTCTTCATGTTCAGTTGGTTTCGGTGCAGGTACTGAACTTTGTCTTTGCTCAATTCTTTTCTCAGAACATACAGTGTGAGTCCCTCCTGAGTATGTAAAAAATAATAAAACAATAAAACAAATATATAAATTGGGATAATTACTTATTCTTATATGTTAGAATGTGTAGTTGTGTAACTCGTTATGAGCATTTTCGATAGGATACAGATGACTGCGTACATGTAGAAAAAAAAAAAAAAAAAAAAAAAAATCAGGTACAATGACGGTTAGAGGGGGGGGGCAGAGGAAAAGTAGTCCCTCTATTGTTACACCAACAGGTTGAATCCCCTTTTTTCTGTGTCAATATATATACTAACATCATTCTCCAACATGTTAAAAGCTTGAGAAATGTTGACTTCATAACACATCATGCATACTTCGCTTTTTTCCTTCTTAATGCACATGTACCATGGTGTTTCATAAAACAGGCCACTAATGAGTTCATTCTTGAAACCACGCCAAGTATCGCTGAAGGGTCTACTTGAATCACAATTTGAATCATCGTTCCGGGAGCCATTTTCCACTTTAATGTGCAAACAGTAAACTACATTTTCTTCCTCCTTCTCCTTATCAATCATATTTATTTCCTTATCAAGCAGCTCCACCTCAATACTGTGGATGTACAAATTGATGTCCATCTTCGTGTATGGTCATGTATTGCTGTGTGTGCAAATGGGTAGTTGCAGAAATTAATGCATTTGATTTCCTTACGCAAGTGAGCATGTATGAGTCTACGCGGATGTCTGCATATGTGTATATCAGCATGTATACATGTTTGTATATCAGCAAGTATGCACGTATGCATATCAGCACGCATACACGTGTGCATATCAGCACGCATACATATGTGCATATAACTTTTTTACGAGTTGGTCATTTTTTTCCCCTGGGCATATTTGACATGTGCTAATTAGTGTGACATACATTAACCCTCCTTTTCACGTAATACGGGGAATACATAAATTGGGAATAAACAAGAGGAGGGAAATTTTTGTTATGCACTAAAAAAAGTTTAAGAGTTATGCAAAAAAAAAAAAAAAAAAAAAAATATGGCAGTATGTTTGCAACTTTAACAAACAGACAATGTAGTGGATTCCTTTGAGTGAACAGAATAGAATAAGATTTATATCCGAAAAATGGCATGTGCACATATTTCGTCATTCCTTTTTCTTTCACATTTTTTGCATCCCGCACGGGTTAAAAGTGGACAAAAAAATAAATTGAAATAAAGTAATTAATTAAAAGGAGGGGGAAAAAAAAATTAGTTAAAAAATAAAAAAAATATTTCACTAAAAAAAAAAAAAAAAAAAAAAAAAAAAAAATGCCTGGGTATGCTTTACCCATACTGTATGTATGTTCCTGTTAAGCAACGTTTGTTGAAGCACGAAAGGGAGAAAAGAATGTTTGTCATTTAGTTGTTTCCTAGCTTAAAAATCCTCTTTCTCATTCACATTGACTTTTTATTTTATTTTTTTTTGCTGCATTTTCAATTATTACTTCACCATTTTCATGTAACAGTTCCCGTCGTGTGATGGCTGATCAGGGAAGGCTTCATTTCCTTGTGGTCATGGACGTGTGAAACTTTTTCGAGGCTCTAACTTGTATAAGTGAAATGTCCATCCTGCAAAAGTATGGATTAAGCGTGAACAAGCATGGATAAACATGCATAAATGTTATACGTATTTGTGTTCATTTAGTTGTGAACGCGAGTAGGTACCCTTACTAGGAACCATCGTAGCACCCGAATAAGGTAGAAAAAAAAAAAAGAAAAAAAGAGGAAATACTACATATGCAAAATTGTGTTCAGTTATATACTGTTTACAAGTTTACTCAAGCAGTTACCGTGCATCATACATTTAATAGTTCTATTACCTATATGTACATAACTGAGTTATGACTATTAATTTCCTCAACATGTCCACCTCCATTCGCATCCACTCAGTAAATCTACTATATGAAACAAATTTTTATGAGGAAAGTAGAATAACAGCTTCTTTTTTTTTTTTTTTTGTGTACGTCGTCTCCATCTCAATGTCACGGACATTAATTCACATAGGGAAAATTTATGATTCCCATAGTCATGCACACAGGATATATGACATTACAAGTAAGATAAATTTTTTTTATATCCTGAAGAAAGGAATTAGCTACACAGAATATAACAGAAGGAATAGTAATTCGAAGGATTTTTATTTGTACGATTTATACAAATCTGTAGAGAATTGCAAAACTGGAAATAACTTGTACAAATTGAGTTGTAAAATAAAAAACTGTCAAATATACGATTTGTGTATATGGAGATTAATTGAACAGAAGTTTTATGAATTTCATAAGGAACTAAAGCCAAAAGAAATATCATCCATTATTAATCATTTTAAACAAATAAAAATTAATGATAATAAAATATATGAAAATTGTATCGATATAATTCTCCCTACTATTGGAAAATATTCCATACGTGATTTATCTGTTTTATGCTTATCTCTTACATATTTTAGTAAAGTTAATACATTTTTTATGAACACAATAGCAGATTCTATAATTAAAATATATGAAAATGAAAAGACTAATATTCATAACCTAAGTAAAAAAAGCTTGCAACAAAATTTCATTTCTTATGTACATATAATTGGCGCATATAGCAAAGCAGGAATTAAAAATATAGAATTATTTAAAATAGCTTCTGTATATATTTATGAAACCCTTAATTCCGATATATATGTAGCTCCAAATTATATTATCAAGATAGTAAAATCCTATTCGAAGTAAGTTCATCATGTGAGTGTCTAACTCATGTACAGTACACAATAAATGAACTACCCGGTTAAAAAAAAAAAAAAAAAGGAAAGAAAAAAAAAAAATACTAATACAATGGGTTGAACACATGTACATTATCGTGTTCACTGTAATGATGAATATCTCTTTGTTCACTCCACAAATTTTTTTACGCGTGTGCGTAATCATTTTTTGCATATTATATATAATATCTACAAGCACATTTACATACTTCTTATTCCTTCCTCACTTCAGTGTTAAAATAAAGCACAGCAAAATATTCGAACTAATAGCCAAACAAATCCCCACGATCAAAATTACGGATGAAGAATTAAAGGTTAGAATAAGACTGTACATGAAAGTAGCTCCTAAATGAATATATCAGTGGAAATCATTTTTATATTTTTTTTTTCCATACTTTTTTTTCTCCATCATATTTTACTACCACAATTTTACTCTTCCATTACATTTACATACTTCTCTACCCATTTGCAGAGCATAAAGCAGAGCTTGGACCAACTGAATTACTCAAACGAGACCCTCGATAAGTACATCCAATACAGATTATCCTAAATTTATACTAACGTGTGAAGATATATCCCACGCAATGCTCTCACCCGTTTTGTATTTCTATCATTTGTGAATTTAGTTTTTCCTTCTTCTCTAAAAGGATACAAAAAAAAAAAAAAAAAAAAAAAAAAAAAAAAACACAGGCACAAGAATAGTTACACACAGGCAGGAAAACGGGAAGACAAAGAGCCGAGAAAAAAAGGCAAGGGCATTCACAAGAATTTCCACACGAATGCATGTTTTTCGTTTCTCTATTATGATTGCTTCACTCAGCACACATACACACACGTATTGTCTTCACAAACTCTTAACACGCTTCATCAAAAATTGAACCACATCCCCCAAATATGCCGCATTGTGATTATAAGTGTTGAAAAAATTGCTCTCGAGGAAAACCATTTCATTTTTTAAATCAACCCTTTCTTCTCCCAGAATTTCCCTAATTTTTTTTTTTTCTCGTGCTGTGAGTGATAAGTCGCTGATATATGAACTGAAAAAACAAATGTTGTCTTCCTCCTGGTCTACAGTAGAGGATCCATGCCATATCACTGAATATTGAAAAGAGTGAGGAAAACTAAATCTGTCATGATTTAATGTTCTAGGTAGTGTAGATTCATGCTGTAATTTAGTTAAAGGTGTTATAAATGTACTTGGATTTTTTCTTTTATCTTTTATATTTTCCTTATCATGAGTTAGACTTAGCAATTTTCTAATTCGATATTTATTTCGAAATTTAAAATGTCTTTTTGTTTTTTCCTTACCAACACAAACTTTCATAATTTCTTTTTTAATATTTTTACTAATAACACTTGGTGGTTCACATACTGTTGTTCTATCCTCTAGTCTCACAGGTGGAATTTTTAATTTTGTTCTTTTCTGTTCATCATTTAAATTAACCCTCTCTCTTTTTTTTCTATTTTTTTTCCCCCTTAATTGATTAAACATGAAATACATTTGATGTGTATCCAAATTTTTGTACTTTACATCATTCCTAATGCTTAAGTTGTGAAAATGTTTTTTAGTCCATTGGAAGGCCAAGGATATTTGGGGCTTCATCATATCCCATTTTTTCATTACACTTCCCATTAAATTACTTTTTTGTTGTTGTTTATTTGTTAGCTATTTTTTAAATTTTTGGCCAACCCACTTTTATAAACATTTGTTCGTGCGAATTGCACAACTAACATGATTTTTATGTTTTCCTCTTTTTCTGTTCATATGCAGTATTAGTGGACCTTCGGATTGTGGGGGTGGGGTGGGGAAAATAAAATTTCTATGTGCTTTCCCTTCAGAAAAAAAAGAAAAAAAAAAAATTTACCAATTATTCCATTCAGCAAGTATAAAAAATTTACTACTTAAAAATAATTCATACCCAAAGGCCTCGAACACATGCACAAGTATATCAATACCATCATGAGGCTAAATACTTTTATCTCTTGCACATGCTTATTAACACTTATGTGTTCTTTGGCTTTCGGTATTCTGGGAAAATAGTAATTAGGGCACCCATACTGGGAATAGCATAATTATAGAGTTCTAGAAGAAAAAGAAATATGTAATTTTTTTTTTTTTTTTTCACATTCTATTTTTCTTCTTTTCTGTAATTTCCTTTTTTTTTTTTTTTTTTATTCTATTGTAACATTTTTACACCATTACTCCTTTTGGTAACCACATTTGTATGAGTTTGCTTTTTTCACATTATTTCATTCCATTTCATCCGAATCTTAGTCTATGCACAAAAACTTAAATACACAACTGAGACAAATAGCTACACATTCACAATGGACTATTGGAAGATATAAAAAAAAAAAAAAAAAGCATAAGAATGATTATATTATGCACCAAGTTGCTATATAAAGGGAAATATATCCCCGTTGGTAGAAGGGTATTCAGAGAAAAGTTAATAACTGGGAGAAAACAAAAATCACCCATCATTTTGTTACCTCCGTATATATCAATACATGAGCTTCGATTGATGTTGAATATAAACTATGAGACCTGTTTCAAAGCTGCAAATGTGTACAAGAGTGGAAATAAATATAGATGGAAGGACTCAGAGGATAGGACTTTCGAAACGGTAAACAAAAGGAACGTAATTATCCCCTATAGTACTGCTGCATATGTTAGTAAAATTTTTAAATTTAAGCCTAGACTTATTCAGGTGGAATTATTATGTGAGGAAGAAAAAAAAAACATTCAGACTCTTAAGGATGTATACCGAAAGGTCTATTTAGCGGAGGAGTACTATGTAAATACTTTGAAGCTGAGACAAGATTCATCCTTGGGAACATCATCAGGTCTGACATTGAATACAGATGAACCGTGCAGTATAAGAAGTTGTAATAAATTCAGAGACAAACAAAATACACAATGTAATTTCGATATGCCGATATTACCTCCAAACGAGGAAAGCAACTCACATGATGAAAAAAAAAAAAATTATTATACCGTCGTGTCTGTAATAGGACATATAAATCATGGGAAAACTACATTACTCGACAAAATCACAAACAATAATTTAGCAATACGTGAAGCTGGTTGTATTACACAAAATATAAAACCTATACATTTCGAACATGGGCCATTCAAGTTTACTTTTCTTGACACCCCTGGGCATAAAGTTTTTCAGATTTTCAGAGGAAGAGCAGCTTTTCTCTCAGATGTACTAATCATATTAATTTCATTAGAAGTAGGAGCAGAAATACAAACAGAAGAAGCAATTAAATATGCTGACAAATTTAGCATACCAGTTATTTTTGTTTTAAACAAAGCAGATATATACAGAGAGAATGAATCCATTGTGAAAGCGGAATTAAAAAATCAGTGCACTAAAATGTTTGACGATGGAAATTTAAACCATAATTTTTCAAGAGAAATTGATAACTCTATAGTCATATCATCACTAACTGGTTACAATTTGGACAAGTTAATCAACAGAATATTTTTCATATCTCATTATATTAATTTGCCTTATCACAATTCGAACAGCTTTTACAACAGCTATGAGACTCCAAGGGACAGCAGCACTCGTAATACTGGCCGTGTAAGCTATCTTATTGAAGACAAAGTTAATGATAAAACCACATGTGGTTATTATTTCAGAGATGGGAACAATTTTCGTGAGAATCATGAAAGAGGAGAAGATATACTTGATGGAGGACATCAAAGCATGTATGGGGTAGACAAAACCAAAGAAAAAAGAAAATTCGATTTGAACTTGCTACAAAAGTATATTAGAAAATCTGATTGCCTACTAGCTTTAGATAAGAGCCCAATTGGCATGGGTATGGTGGTAGATGTAAGTAAAGATTCAAGTAAGGGAACAATACTTCATATCATTGTACGAAATGGTTTCTTCATTGAAGGAAGTTATTTTATATGCGGTTCAGCATATGGGAAAATTCAGAAAATGTATAAATTTAATAGTAACTTCAAAGATTGCTGCAGTTATGCTACAATCGGGATGGCTGTTCTAATCAGTGGAATAAAAAAATATGGAAATGCTACAACGGATGATTTAATTTTTACCCTACCACAGAATAATGCATTTAGATTATGTCAGTACAGACTTATGGTAGAAAAATTATCCACATTACAGGTTAGTGGTAAAGAAATTAAAGTTTCCTGGGAGAATGATATGAAAAAAAATGAATTTCATGGAGAAGATATATATGAACATAGACTAGCTATGTCTGAAAAAAGAAAAGCTATCGAAGAATTTGGTGTAGAAAAAGACAAAATATTTGAAGACGTATCTCTACAGGAATTTCATAAGAGTAACACCCAACGACGGAAAGACGAAACAAATGAATCCATAATAATCCAACTAGAAGAAGAAAACAAAAACGAAGACATAATAAGTAATAAAAAAAAAAAAATACAAACTATCCTTTCGCAATGTAACTCAAATGAAAGCATTTTAGTACCAGAAGAAAATACTTTTTCTTTTTTTGAAAATCAAAAAGAGGGAGAGCACATCTCTGTATTTTCTAATATCTACCAGGGGAATAATAACGAATCCCATTGTAGTAATGCACAAAAAAATAATGAACTAAACAACTCAAGCAATTCACTAAATCCTATTCTATTAGCACATGGAAAATGTGACTTACGAAATGATATCATTGGCGAAACTGATAATAATTTTCTTAGAAAACCTGGGCACACACAATTCGATGCAACCTCTGATTATACCACCGTTCAAAAATGTACGGCAACAGAAAATAATTTTGCAGAACGATTAGAACATAAGGTGCTTAAAGAGAAAGAAAAGACACACTCCAATTTTTCTCTTCATTCAATTGGTAGAAGAAGTAGAATTAGACAGTCTTCAGATTCCGGTGCACCGAATGACACGTTAGCGAATGAGGAAAACTCGCAAAAATGGAAATCATCGAAGGACCCGCAAGGGGAAGAGCACGAAGAAAAGAAAAAATTAAACACCCCATGGTACTACGAAGAAAGCGAAGAAACATGGGCAAAAAAGGTCCTCCAAAGAAATGACGAACTCATGGAAACTTGGAGAAACAAAACAAGGCAAAGGGAAATCGAAAAAGAGAGACAAGTTTTTTACGAAAAACAAATGATTCTAAAAAATGAAATTTTAAAAAGAAACCTGTTGGGGGAAGAAAAATTAACGCAAGAAGAGATTAATGCATATCTTTTTGATGAAAAAGAAAACCATATAAACAGCTCCGAATCACCAGATACGCAGGAGCAAATGGAATTGCCAAAAAAAAACTGCCCAGTGATACCTATCATAATAAGAACAAACTATGTTGGAATGTTTGACATATTTTTGGATGAATTTGAAAAACTGCAAAAAATATATAATGTTAAAATATCAGTGGTTCATGGTGGTATAGGACCTATAACCCCTAACGATGTAGTGCATGCAGAAGTAGAAAGTAATTATGGATATTGCTGTATTTACGCTTTTCAGGTTAAAGTATTGCCTGACTCGGTAAAACAATCAGTACTCTCGAACATTGTAATAAAACAGTTTGATGTTTTCACCGACCTAATAAATGACGTTGTAAACAGAATTAAAAATATAAAAGCATTAATTGTCCACAATACGTATGTAAGGAGTCTGAAAAATGAAAGAACACAGGAGGGACTATAAAAGGCTGATAATAAAATACATACGATGTTCGTCTTGAAAAATAATTAATTATCATATAGATCAATAGAAAAAAATTAAAAAATGAGGTGTATGAAAAGTATTTAAAACACTATTTTGTTTTGAATACCATGATAGCACACACTCTCGACTTGGCACATTATGTAGCCAATGTGTTGCTAGATGTAAAAACCTGCTATGATTACAAACATTATAATGTTTTTGCTTTTGCTCACCAAAGTTCACCAAAAAGAAGTGTACACACATTTCTGAGGAAATTCACTTAGAGCATTTTCGTGAACTACCAAAACATTACCCTATTTTTGGTAGAAGGCATTTGTGTAATTTTCCAAAAACCTTTATAAGGAGATATCTTCCATATACACGTTTGTATATTAAAAACATGTATGTGGTATCCTCCCAACTGCTTTTATTGTTCATCCTGTTTAATTTGCTCTTCAGCTCATATTCTTTTTATTTTATTTTTTTTTTTTATTTGTTTTTTTTTATTTGATTTTTTTTTGACTATTTGCCTAAAGTAAAAATTTCTTGTATTTATTAAGTTAAAAAAGAGGAAATTACCATAAAAAATAAATTTCACAATTCATACAAGCATACATTAACATAATACGAAAGGACACGCAAGGAATAGCATTTGTGTGAATTATTAGAATATGGTAATAAAATAAAGTATTATTTTAAGCAAGTGCGTGTACAACGTTATAATGCCAATAATGCATCATCTTCTACAAGTTCACATTGGACAAAAAGGGTATATTTAAAGGGCTTGATATATATATATATATATATATATATATATATATATGTATATAGATCATGTCTGGGATGTAAATATACTTATATGCGCTTATAAATAAAACTTCTATTTATCATAAAATTTCGCATTCCTTGTAAATATATTCTTTTTAAAAGCCACATTTCTGACCCTCTTTAAAATTTCCTACTTCCCTTTTTGGCTGATATTATTTGGGGATGATGTTTCACACTTTGTTCTTTGTAAATAACATTGTAATGCATGTTCCTATCCTTGTGTATGCTTCTTCATTTCCGTGAATTTTATATGATAATAGTAGAAATTTCCATGGGGTTAGCAAAAACTACCGTTGAGGGATAAATCTGTACTGCTCGTGTAGACACAACTGTTGCTGTAGGGGGGGATGTCTGAATTGTGTAAACCCTGGGGGCTGCAACTACAGGTACAGCGGACACACATGTCCTGTAAACTGTTGTAGAATTGGGAACATAAACGATAGACATCTTAATAAATAGGGTATGTTAAAAATCAAAAAAAAAATTGTCAAATTCAGTGATATTGTACAAATATATATTCCACAAAAAAAGTGCTTGTATATGGGAAAAATATATGGTAAAAAAGTAGGGAAATTTTTAGTATTCTCAAAAATTGTTTAACTCGTTTGGTGTTGTATTGATTTGAGGAAAAAATTTTAATGAGTAGAATAATGATAAAAAAGAGAAAAAAAGTACATAAAAATATAATATAAATAATTTAAAAGAAAAAGTAAATATAAAAGAAAGTCTAAAAGACACAAATGTGTAACAAAATTAAAACGTAAGAATGTTTAACATTTTTTCAGGAATTTTATTCTTATTTTTTCCTATCTAATTTAAAAAAATAGCTAGACAAAAAAAAAAAAAAAAACATAGCTTTATAATTTTTTTCGTATACAAAAAACTATCTTTTTTTTTTTGTTTGTTCTAATAACAGCCTTTCAGCAACGGCGCAATTTTTACCTTAATTCGTGAAGGTGATTTTTATAGGAAATTAGACAAATAAACACATGCAAAAACCTGACTTTTTAATGTATTTTTGTTTTTCTATTCCTTTCTTTATATAACTAGCTAAACAAATTTTTTTTTTTTTTAGAAACTAGCAAAAATTGGCTTGTTCTTCATAGCCAAAAAAAAAGGCATTGTGTTAACAACAAAGTAATTTTGTGCATTTTTTTTTTTATTTTATCCTCTTTATACATACTAACTCAAATGACTGAAACTAGAAAAATCACTGCTAAAAAATTTGGAAATAAATATTTAATCACCATCTGTGATATAGCTCACATTAGATATTTTAGCAAAAATTGATAAGTGTATAACAAGCTGAACTTAAAAATTGAACGCTAGCATTCTGTTTAAGACATATGGATGGAAAATAGCTGAGCACATGTGCTATTCTGAATTTAATTTTTTATAATTTAACACATTAGTTGACTCTTAAAATGTAGAGAATAATAAAAAAAGTTAGTAAAAATTCTTTGTAAATGTAAACATTTTTATACGTAAAAAAAATGCACAAAAAGGAAAAAGGTGAAAGGCATGCAAACTAATGAGATATGTGTATGCGGCAGCCTTGAAAAAAATGTCATAGAAGTAAAATTCATATCGAAAAAATACAACACATGAATAACTTGTTAATTTTTTTTTTTATATATGTAAATATATTAGTAAACAAAAAAACACGTACATTTTTTGTATTCATATCTTTAATGGTTTTCTCCTTTAAATAATAGTAGACATCCTAAAACTAATTTTATGGACATTCGATAACATTATTTTCTTAATATCATTTTTTTTTTTTTTTTTTACCCCTTTAATTTGGTGCTATCTTCATTTGATTAATATCCCTATTTCGTAATAACGAAATGTTTATATCTTTGTATATATACATTTTTATGCATTTCTCCTAATAGCAAGAACTCATCGACAGGAACACAATACCCATATTTTATTTTTTTGTCACGTTTCTATTCATTCTTCTCACTGGATATCACACGTATATCAAAATTTAAAGGATAAATGTAGTTATGGGTGTTCCATAGGTATAGCTAAGACAGACTTGCTGGGAAGGAATTACTTGAATATTTTTAACAGCGGGTATAGTTTGTGGAAATGTATACACAACTGTTTGTGGCACGACACTGTAGGTGGTTGTGTAAACAACTGGTGCGGGTTGCACCGTAACTGTTGGGGATATTACTGTTGTGATCATTTTCTAAAAGAAAGAGAAAAAATATATATTAACACATATGTGCATATTAACGTTTGCGTACATGTGTGTATAGCATTAATACATGAAAACATATCTCACAAGGAGCAATTAGTTCACTAATGGATATATCTGTTGATTCATTAATGGATATATCTGCTGATTCATTAATGGATATATCTGCTGATTCATTAATGGATATATCTGCTGATTCATTAATGGATATATCTGCTGATTCATTAATGGATATATCTGCTAATTATATAAATGGATATTTTTACTTTTACTATTTGCTCGATAGAACGATGAAATCTTCACTTAAAAAAAAAAAAGGAAAAAAAAGGTCTATGTTTATGAGGACTTGTTATAATTTGGAAAAAAAAAATATATATATACATGCATATTTTGAACGTATATGATTGGTACCTATTTTGAATAAATGTCTTCGTTGTTTGATGAAGTGTCAATTTTTTTTTAAAAAATATATGTTTCATAGAAGTTAAGTAAAAATTACAACAATATATAGTTAACATGCATAAAAAAATTGAAAGATCAGAATGAAATAAAAATCTTGCGTTTTGTGTAAAAGTTATGGTAGATTTTTCAAAATAAAAACTGCGAATTTAAACAAAGATCAGACAGCTTAACAAAATTAATATCATGGAAAAATGGTACACAAGTATACACGTCCATATGTACACGTATGTGTGCGTGTGTGTATGATCATGCATATGCACATATACATATGTACGCTTATGTTGTTGCAGCAATCCTGATTCCAGATGTTTTTACATGAACAATTTTGAGTAAAATTGAGCTATTGTGAATTAATTTCTGTCGTTTCAACTTAATTTTAATTGGTGTTGTTTACAAGAATTATTTGTGAATTTAATAAATCAGAATGCTACAGTTGTATATATATATACAAATTTATATAAGTATATACTCATACATTTACGTGCTTACAGATAGCTAACATACGCAAGCAGTTTGGCAGATGCTCATGTCATGCGCACAAATTTGTTCACCCTTTAATTTTTTCTTCTTTTTTTTTTTTTTTCAAGCGAAGGAGTTTTCATTCAGAAATAAATGAATGCCATTTTTTCATTTTTTGCGCTTGCCTTTCATTATCTTTTTTAATGTCTGCATGCATATGTAAATGCTTTTTTATTAAGTATTGGTAAAAGTTGAAAAGGAGGTTACTTCAAAAAAAAAAAAAAAAAAAAAAAAAAAAAAGGAACAGATACTTTAAAATTTTTCTAATTAATAAAAACAGATTCAGGCATGCAAATATACGTTAACAATACTCAAGCAAAAGCCTAATTTTCATCCATTTTGTGAAATTTGTTCTTATAGCAGTTTCTTTATTTCGTTCAATTCTGTACATTACAATTGTTTCCTTTTTTTTTTTTTGGATTTTAATAAAAATTCATAAAGTGTAACTTTGCAATTATGTACGAAAAAAAAATTAAAGTAAGATTTAAGAAAAAGACGCATAATCACACAAAGCAAAAAAGTTAACAAATTGTGAAAGAAAAAAAACAACTACAGTTTCGGTGTCCAAGATAATTTGTCCATAAATTCAAAACAGGGAATATAATTCTTATAGTAGCAATTTGGCTTCTTGAAATCCTTATTTTATTTTTTTTTTTTTCAATCTTTTTAGCGTAGTCAATCAAAACTGTATTCATGTTAATTTCTTTTTTTTCCAAAATTTATTATACGGATTTATTTGTTATTTAACCTTATCCATCTTTATTATATTATTCTTTTTGGATAATTCCCTATAGACAGGTATTCACTCTCTTGTATAAACGTCTACAATTTACTTGTTCCTATTTCCCGTCCTGTAAATAAATTTATTACAAGTAATGAAATGACAAATACATAATTTAGTGTTGCAAAAAAAAAAAAAAAAATTTATTCCATATTGTATTATAGTATGGCATGGTAACAATTAAAGGTTAAAACAGATTCTCGTAAAACAGCTTTCATGTTTGCAAAATAATTCATACATTACTTTATGAAATATTAAAAAATGTGTTGCATTATTTGATGGATCCTAAAATGCATTTATGGAGCTACTGTTTCCTTTTTACAAAATTGTGTTCAATGGAAATAATGAAAAACTCTTTATAAGGATGTGTAAAAAAAAGATTTCAAACAAAGCAATCTATGTAGAGATGTGTTCAAAGCGATTTTCTCAAAATTGTCAAAACGTAGGTTAGCAAAATTAGCAAAATTTACAAAATTAGTAGAACTTACAAAACTTGCAAAATTAGCAAAATTTACAAAATAGCAAAATTTACAAAATAGCGGAACTTGCAAAATTGACAAAATTGGCAAAATTGACAAAATTGACAAAATTGACAAAATTGACAAAATTGACAAAATTGGCAAAATTGACAAAATTGACAAAATTGACAAAATTGGCAAAATTGGCAAAATTGACAAAATTGACAAAATTAGCCAAAACTGGCATACACCCTTTAAAATATTACATCTCCAAAAGAAGAGTTATGTTTACTTGCCTGTACTAACACATTGCGTGAAACATGGCTTATATATTCGGGAATAAGGATTATTTTATTTTTTTTTTTTTATATATACTTTCGATTAAAAGGAAAATGGCATAAAGGCAATAATTCGGGTAAATGTGCTTTCTATGTGGTAACGAAAAGGTGTCAAAAAGTTCGAATATAATGTGATACTAAATTAATAGCACGCGTGTGCATATGTAAAAATATTTTTACAAAAAGGAACCTATGAAAAGTAACTATTTTGCCAATATTTGTATAAACACCTATGTCAATGGCGTAGTGGTAGTTATTTTAATTTTTTTGAAAAGCGTTTTCTTTTTCTTTTTTTTTTTCCCCCACACGTACAAGAGATATATTAAGTAAACAGAACAAAATAATTATCCTTTAATTATAATTTCTCCTGAATTTATATGATATCTTTCCCTTCAACCCTGCATGGTGTTATTGCAAGAAAAAAAATAAATAAATAAAATGCTCGTTTTGTGTTCATCCTACTCTTCACAACTTAGGAAAAAACAATCGTTAAATAATGTAAACATACCGTAAGGGTAACTAAATCAATTTGCCACAGCATCCATACACACACAAACATAAATTCGTACAAGCAATTTTACCAAAAAAAAAAAAAAAAAAAAAAAAAAAAAAAAAAAAAAAAAAAACAAAAAAAACCATAAAAAAAAAAAAAAAAAAAAAAAAAAAAAAAAAAAAAAAAAAAAAAAAAAAAAAAAAAAAAAAAAAAAAAAAAAAAAAAAAACCCAAATTAAAAATT
>NW_021628939.1:624523-624765 GCF_002157705.1 Plasmodium gonderi
AAAAAAAAAAAAAAAAAAAAAAAAAGATTGTTTTTTTTTTTTTTTTACCTTCAAAAATAAAGAAAAAAAAAATGTTAAAAAAAGTAAACAAACCTGAAGGGTAAATAAATCAATTTTCCCCAGCATCCAAAAACCAAAAAAAGAAAAATTGTAAAAAAAATTTTTAACAAAAAAAAAAAAAAAAAAAAAAAAAAAACAAACTGAAACTAAAACCAAAAAAGTCCTAAAAAAAAAAGAAAAAA